>NW_015387034.1:26477-32139 GCF_001527695.2 Protobothrops mucrosquamatus
AGAAATAGTATTATCATTATATAGATGCAACAGTTTTTAATGATTTTACCATATTCATTTGAAAAGAAAGATTACTTCTGCATGACTTCAGTACGGAGAACTTGTTTATTTGTTTAAGAAATTTATATTGCTGTCCATCTCGCTCATGGTGAGTGACTTACAAAGTAAGATCCCAAATACAAAATCCACTATCTTCCTACCTCCTTGGTGACAACATTCAGACAAACTACTTGATGGATTCTGAATCAGGTTGGGATTCACAGGTCTGTTGGTGAAGCCATGTTTTCAGTCCTTGTCTTCTTTCATTTTTTACATTAGCTAGGAAGCTGCTGAAAATGAATGACTATCAGTGTCCCATCAGAACACTGCAAACTTATTTATTTTTATCCCACCCTTATTATTTTTACAAATAACTCAAGGCAGTGAACATATCCAACACACCTTCCTCTTCCTATTTACCCCACAATAACTACTCTATGAGTGAATTGGGTTGAGAGAGAGTGACTGGCTCAAATTCACCCAGCTGGCTTTCATGGCTAAGGTGAGAGTTGAACTCAGGGTCTCATGCTTTCTAGCCTAGTGCCTTAACCAATAGACCAAACTGGCTGAATTATGATTTTCAGTTTCTGAAAAGGTTATTACATCATGATAATTTGCCAATATTTGCCATATTTCTTAAAGTTGCTACTTGATTGTAAGCACTTACGGTTTGATTTATGTCACATCAATTAGGAATTAGATAGCCAACTAACTATTATTATCATGTTTAATAGATTTTGTGGAAACCAGCTTTAGTATAAGAACACTTTGTCAGTTTATGATACATGAATTGGGCCTTAATAACATTCATAGAATGGGATGCCCCGTGGTATTTTTCACAAAATTGTGAGCTCCATATTTTAAAAACTTGAGTTGAACCTTTTGAGAAAGTATTCTGAGGTTTTCATATTTCCCATGGCATTTTATAGTTGTAAAATAACTATATAAATATAGACAAAGTACAATTTTTTTCAAGTGCCAGCCTAACAATTATTGCCTCTTTTAAAAAGTAGGGGGTCTTGTTATTTTTCCTGTGACAAAGAGGTTATGGTTGTAATCTTTGAAAAGCCATAATGGAAAATATTCTTGTAATATCAGTAAAGGTATTCATCAGCATAGTAATGGATATTTGTGCAAGTCCGTGGGTTAGTCTTCTGGCAATAGATTTTGCTTTAATAACCGTCTTTTAATATTTTTATGTTTATGTTATTCTACCTCAAGAACTTTTATATGTAGGTAACTGTGGTTAAAACAAAAATCTTGTTCAAATTCAACATCCTGAATTTTCAGACTCTTTTAAATGTTGGTATTCAAATGTATGAATTTCTTGTACGCATGTTGTTTTGTAATAGACATATTTAATCATGTTTACTATTTGTGAATTATAAGACTTCTGTTTCTTTACCATTCCAATTAATGTCTTTAGCAGATTCATATGACCTAATTTGCATTTTCTGATTGAATGCCAGTGGGACTCAAAGCATCCAATAATAGTCAGAAGTACAACAATGAGATTCAGCTCATAGGAAGAAGCATTAATTTGGGGGTTTGACTATACACATGGAAACTGTTCAGTGGCAAATTTCTTTGACATGAATGTATGAACTTTCAAGACTATTATTTTGTTCTAGCAGAAGATTCAGGTTAGCTTCCTATTACTTTATACAACTAGAATAGGATGTTTTATGCTGAATTTAAACATGCCTATTTAGGATTCTTTGGAGTGACAACTAGTTTCAGGTGCAGCTGTTCTTAGGTGCTATGTTCATACTCCCCACCACCACCATCTTCCAGATATCAGATCTGAAGTTCAATACCGTATAAGAATTGTGTTTTCATGGAAAAATTTACTCCCAGATAGATTAATCCAAGATAAGGCTCTTAATATTTAATGTTGATTATATGTTTGGGAGATAATAATAACAGAAATCACAGTAACTAAGTAAGTTGCATCCCTCTTATAGTGTTAAGCTTGGTCATGGTTCATGGAAAAGCTCCTTCATAAATATATGGAACCTGCAGTGAATTTTATTACTAGGATGTCAGCAAAATAAAGACCTTTTAATAGTTTACCTTCATGTGGGTTCCTGAGCCTTAAATCATTTTTTCTGTCTAAAGTTTGTTTAAGTGAATACAATTTTCTATCCCATTGGTTTCAAGAGCTACGCAAAACTAATGTTGAGTAGTACAAGGCTTCATATGTTATGCTTCAAAATTAAATTATAGTCTAGTCACGGAATATTTTTTCCTTGCTGTTTATATGGTTTCTTGCAGTTCTTATTTAATAACTATGCAATAAATGGTATTCAAAATTGAAAGCAATGTGTTTACAGGAGAGAAAGCCATCTGTTTAGCCTCATTGTTGTGCTGACATTTTTCCTGACTGGCTGCAAAGTATTTGACTTCAATTCATATTCCTGTGTCAAGTAGTACAACAAAATATATTCCACTGTGTAATATCTTTAGTCAAATTAAAATATGATTTCATTTTACAGTCACAAGGAGGAGAATAATCAAGTTACCTGAACCATGTTGGGAAACATGCTCTTAAAGATCTTTACAGTTCTTTTCCACCACTGCAATTCATACAGAATAACAGAGATGGAAGGAACCTTGTAGCTCATCTAATCCAACCCCCTGCTCAAGCAGGAGACCATGTGTTATTTTGACCCTTGTTATTTTGAAACAAAAAACTTCAAAGATCATGTTTATATTGTTTGATAAATGTAACTTCTTCAGAAGAATTTTAAACCTGGTCATTAATGTCTTATGTATGCCAGTGGGCTTTAAAAATTTAACAGTTGACATACTGAAGGCAGTCTTGAGGAAAACAATTCAAATATTTGAAATGAGAAAGTGCAACAAATCAACTAGAAGAGCTTTTTTTTTTTAAAGATAGCCTGATTGCAAAGCAGAGATTGAAATTACATGTGGAACAAAATAGCAGCAGTCTAACTTAATACTTTTAAAGTTATTTTTGTATTATATTATCCTTACTTCCTATTAACACAGCTGAACTTGAGTTTCAGCACTTCTTCTATTGAAAGTGACTTTGATTTTATAGCAACAGCAAGATTTTTCTTTTGTTTTCATCCAAAAAACTGAATAAGAAACATGTGGAAAAACTATGCTAATGAGAATATTATGCAAACAAGAGTAATATTACATTTATTAGAGTGGTTGCTAATATTTGAGAAGTGAAAAGACAAATCTATATATAGGAGAACTTATAAGTCAAAGAATAAATCAGATTGATTTGCATTTAAAAAATGATAGTCATGCAATTTATATATAACAATAATAACATAAAATGCATATGAATCCTAGTTTTGTGAGGTTGTAAACAAAAATGGTAATGATTTCGTATAGTTTTTGCTTCAGAGTACATCATAAATAGAATATTAATGAGCTATCAAGAAAACTAAAAAAGATATCCTACTTTCTTCTACGTTCGTGGTGTTTTAAGCAACTGGATTGTGGTCATAATGTTTTCCAGAATAAGGTTCCAATGTCAATGATTTCATTACTTGTCTGCTTAGTATAATGTTCAATTTTGTGTACTCAAGCAGTCCCTTCAGGCTTTCAGATCTTTCATGTTGAAAACACAGGATAACCTATGCTGTTGTGGAAATGTCAGTCTTTTTGAGATGTGATAGTTTTAATTTCATCCATATTCATGTTGGAATTAACACTGGCTTTATTTGTCTGTCCAAAGTCAAATGTATCTAAAAGTTCTATATTGGTCCGGTGAGTTGCATTTCTATAGTTACCTCTTTAGTGAACAAATTCTTTATAAAAAGATTAGTAAGTTTAACTCTTGCCAAACTTCAAGAGTTGGCTCTTTTTCTTCCCCCACCCTTAAAAAAGGATTACTTTAGGCTATTTAGTTTGGACATTATTGAAATAGCATTATCACATCTACTATTCCACAATCCCAACATTATGACCATTTTCGCTGATAGTGTTAAAGTTGAAAACATTTGAAGTGTACTAAATTCCAAGTTGGGTAGGGCAACTGGATCTGGAGTACAAAAATCTGCATGATCACTAGAATGGCAGGAAGGAGTTAGCATATGCTGTACCACTTTGCTGCCATTTAGAAATCATTTGGATTTTTTGAGCACCTATCTAGTAACCTAAAGATGGAAATCAGAAAGTTAATTTATTTTACCTATCACCTGAGAATTAAATATCTACCCACAATGACAATTATTGATAATTTTGGTCCCACCAGACTTTTAAGAGTTTCAATTAAAAAATATTAATAAAATAGAATTAAAGTGTGATTAAGCAAATCATGGTTTAGCAGGTTATGTCTATTCAGCCAATGATTTCCTCAGTGTTCCCCTCTTACATTACAGAGCTATTTCTTGAACATTACACTGTTCACGTAACCCTTTGCACATGAGTTCATAGAATGTATTTAATCTACACATGCAAAATACTAACATTTTCCTAATGTTTGCTCATTCCCATTTGTAAGAATGCAATATATTTGAAAATGTAGCTTTAGTGGATTAAATTCTCCTTTTTCCTGAGTAATTTGAATATCATGCTGAGGAATGATATTTCAGAATTTAAGTTCATTTGCAATATATTTCATTGCCATATCATACCTGATTCTTAACTTTCCCAAGAAAATGTAAGGTAGAAGACCCAAATGAAAATATATAAAATCTAATGTATTAATAAAGCATACCATTTAATATTATTAAAGCATAATTTTTCCTCTTTAGAGGCCTTTAAAAGAGGCTCATTTTTTTACTTTGTAATATAAAATCATAAAAGGTATAAATTTTAAAGCAGCAGCTGGAAAAATTAGGTAGCCACATACTGTGAAGAACAATAAGATGTTGGTTTTGAAAGGCAAATGAAGGGGAATATGAGGAGGTGTAAGTGCTAATAGGAGCCCAGATGTGTTTACCTTTTCTCAACTTATATTTGCAGTTGGGCAAATTGCCACTCCTGCAAATTTTACTCATTTTATTAGGAACAGAGCAGCCCACTGTCATTCTCTGTAGTAAATCTAGCTCTGACAGTCTTTAATCCCTACTTTGGATTTTGGGCCCGCCTGTTGTGTACATTCAGCTTTGTGGTTTGTTAAACATTGTTTATGGTTTAGTGTGATATTTGAACTCAATTATTTTGACTTATTTAATAAATCAAATTTTCACATGATACATGAATCCAGCCAAAGATTTACTTCTATTAGAGAATAATAAAATGAGAACTTGAGATCTTTATTTTTGTAGAGTTACGTTTATATCTTTTAAGTTTTTCAAAGCTTTAGCTTTGCTCAAATTTTATTGCCTTTTCAGGTTCGTGGAAATAAAGGTGAAGTGCTTTATGTTCTGGATGCTAGCAATCCAAGGCATTCTAATTGGTTGCGTTTTGTACATGAAGCACCATCTCAAGAACAAAAGAATCTGGCAGCTATCCAGGTAAATGTATCCAATTCTTATTAAATTTCCAGTTCAGTCTTCCATGTCTACTCATTATATGGTATAGCTTATTGTCTAATAAGTGACTGTAGGATGGCGGCCATAAGCTTAGCAAAGAGGTAAGCAACTAATGGTATCTGTATACCATTAGCTCATATCATTCCTGATGATTCCTGAATGCT
>NW_015387034.1:32612-97304 GCF_001527695.2 Protobothrops mucrosquamatus
ATCTGGCAGCTATCCAGGTAAATGTATCCAATTCTTATTAAATTTCCAGTTCAGTCTTCCATGTCTACTCATTATATGGTATAGCTTATTGTCTAATAAGTGACTGTAGGATGGCGGCCATAAGCTTAGCAAAGAGGTAAGCAACTAATGGTATCTGTATACCATTAGCTCATATCATTCCTGATGATTCCTGAATGCTACTTGAGAATAACAGTGCTTAGAACTGAATATTTTTAGGGACCAGAGTTTTTGAGAATTGGAATCTAGTAACATCCTTGTGTTATAAGTTTCTGTCCCAGCAACATAGAATTAGGTTTTATATAAGCAAATAGGAATTAAGTAAGTACAGAAATATTATACAGTATGTCCTCTTAAGGTTCCTGAACAAAGAATCCTTGCAGGGGAAAAAAATCAGAAGCCATGATAGGACAATATTTTTTATTTTTGAGTAAGTACATGTCACAAATATTCAATATGCAGGATATTATATGCTAAACAGATTTTAATTTGTGCTCCTCTTACTTCCAGAACCAATATAGGAGACATTCCTTGCATCTCTCACTGTGATTTCCTTTTGGTGTCTTTTTGTTATTGTAAATGCTATTCTGTCATTCCAGGTATAAACAGAGCCACTGGAACAGAGATATAAGACCTCAAAATAAATAATTTGGGAAATTATTTTACAAACAGAGGTCAATAATACTGTATTAGGAGTGAGGGAGATTTTATTCTAAAATGTTTTTGTAATGTTTAAAGTATGTTGGTTGCGGAGCAAATTTAAATTTGAGAACATGTCATGAGTTCATGAAGATGGCTGTCCTGGCTGCAATTTACATATTTACAAAATGATAATTATACAGAGTGTTCACTCACAAAACAATAATTTATCAAACAACTCCTCCAACTTACCTTACCTTTTTTGGGCAGTTGAGTAAATTTGAAACAATATTTTTGCTGTACTTTTCTAAGAATAACTAACAACTTTCTTTATAATATTAGTTAAAACCAGGGCTTTTTTTCAGCCGGAACGCGGCGGAACCGCGTTCCGGCACCTTTTTCCGGGCCGGCCGCACCGGAAATAGCCCCTCCCACACCGGAAATAGCCCCTCCCAAATTTTACTTGCATTCCTGTTCTCTAAAGGGGCGGTCCTAGGGTTTGATGAGGGCGTGGCCAGGTTTGAGTTCCGCCACCTTTTCNTTAAAACTATAATTCCTTTTTTAGATTGGAAAAAATAGAGTGGATGTTAGGGGATGGTGGGCAGCAGTGAAAGTGGCCATAGAGGCCACATAAGGAATTCTAATTTTTTTCAGGTTCAAAGTCATTTATGTAGAGTTTATATAGGCAGTATGTTTTAAATTGAAATGTTTTAAATTGAAATCTCTTTCTATAATAAAACTCATGTACTTGATGACTTTTGATGCTGTATAGCTCACATTTTTCTATCATATCAAGTAGTAGGTTGTGATCTATGTTATCAAATGCCTTAATGAAGTACAAATAAATTATATCCACAGCATTTCTCTAATCCACTGATTTTGTCAATAATTATTGTCCAGTGTTGTCAGTTGTCCGCAATACTACTGCAACATTAAACATTCAATCTTTTATCCTAAAACTATTGGTCAATGAACCATAGTACTTTTTTAAAAAAACTGTGATTTTTGTTTGCTTTATTGAGCTTTCTAACATGCTATATTTTGAATAACCTATATTCCAGTTTCTTTTCTGCTTTCAAAAAACGATGCATGCTGACAACTCCTGTATTAAGAATGGTCCTAAGCATCTCAACCCTCTTTATAAACAAAATCATGGTCAACTCTTTATATTTAAGCATTGATCATTGACCACCCAATATATTGGTTGTCTGGATAAGCTCTGCAAATTGGAATAGTGAAAAGGCAAAGGTTAATGGAAAAAGAGATATTTACTGTGATGCGATGGAGTGTTTTAAAGTCATACTTACAAAATACTTAACAAACGTAACCATGGAAGATTAGTATCTGAAAATCAATTAACAATATAATAAATCTGGTATAACTGGTTTATCTCTCAGCCTAAAGAGCAGAGGGTAATTGGATTGGAGAAGAGACACAAAGATCACAAAGCACAAATACTTTTTGTTAATGTAGCTTTTATATATTTGCATATCATAGAATCATAAGACTGGAAGGAACCTTGGAGGTGTTTTAGTCCAACCCCCTATCCAAGACAATAATCCTTGTACCATCTCTGGGAAATATAAGACAAGTTTCAGGAGATGTCTTTAATATCAGATCTTAAATTAACAAAAGACCCAATAGATGGTATGAGGTATTCAAAAGAAGTGTTTTGCAATTCAGAAAAGTGTAAAAAAAGCATCCCATTTTGGAATAGTTAAATGCAGTTCAACAATTTGAAAGGATTAAGTGACTATGTAGGATTTTTCTTCTGGCTATTTCCATGTGTATTCTTCTGTGAGAGACTGCAAAGCACTCCTTTTAAACCTACTAAATCTACTGTGTTACCCCCTGGAAAGAAAATAACAGATGGTAGCTGTGACTTAAAGGGCCTTTACACACTTTTGGTTGTAGGCCAGTTGTGCCCATTCCTCTTCTCACTGTCATTCATGCTCTCAGACATCTTGTTTGGACTACTGCAACATGCTCTACATGGGGCTGTCCTTGAAGAGCATTTGGAAGCTTCATCTGATACCGAGTGCTGCTGCATGTGTTGTAAATGATGGTGACTATTTGGTACATGTAACATCATTGCTTCATGGTTGCCAATGTGTTTCTGGGTGCAATTCAAGGTGCTGGTTGTCACCTTTAAATCCCTGAGGGACTGTTTTCTTCCTTTCCCTTCTCTTTTTATCCATCCAATCCAGTTAGCAGAATAGACATAATTCAGGTCCCATCAGTTGGCAGGGAGAAAGAGATGTGCACTGTCTGCCATAGACCTGCCCTCTGGAACATCCTCCCTACTAAGATTAGAATGGCCTTGACGCAGTTGCCTTTCAAAAGGTCTTGAAGACCTGCTTATGTGCCTGGGCCTCTGGACCTAAGTGTGTTCAAAGTGATAGAATGAGGAATTAAATAGGTCAGGATGCTCTCAGATTCTGAGAATCGCCCATTTCCAGAAATTAACTTCCAGGGGAAATTATCATTCAGACAATCATTTGCCTGAAATGGTATAGGGTTTCCTGCTTGAGCAGTGGGTTAGACTAGCAGATCTCCAAGGTCCCTTCCAATTATGTTATTCGGTTATTCATTCTGTCATACAGTTTGCTCCCCCAAAATCAAAGTTTGCTACTGTGTTTACCCATAAACAAATTGCATTTATCATTGGATGTTTATTGAATTGCTATTATGATTTTTTAGCATTCAGCCACCTTTAGTTTTGTCTTGCTTTTTTTTTTTTGCTTAATGTAATATGATTGTTTTCTAAAGTTATATTACTATGTTGGTTTATATTTAATCCTGTAAAATAATTATAAGACAAAGGCAAAAATAAAAGTTGTAATAATTTCAATGTTTTAATTGTTTCTTGGTGATTCAAAAAAGTTTGTTTTAGAAATGGATTTAATAATAATGAATTTCTAAAATAATTTTTTTTCTAACAGGAAGGAGAAAACATTTTCTATCTAGCTGTTGAAGATATTGAAACAGATACCGAACTTTTGATTGGTTACCTTGATAGTGATATGGAAGAAGTGGAGGAAGATGATGAAGAGGAAACCATTATTAACCAGGAAGAAGAGGATAGCAACAACAACAGTAACGGCACTCATAAGGATTTGCAACAAACTAATGAAAAAGGTATGGATGAATAATTTAAAAAATCCATTTATGTTTAAAAATATATCTTGATAAGAAGAAGAATGAATGGGTACTGAATGAATGTGAACTGAATGCAAAAATGAGTGACCAGTACAAAAGATGTATGTTGAACCAATTCGGCTGCAGGCAAAATGAGCAAGATTGAAATCAGAAAGCAGAATTTCAGGGAAGAGTGAATGGGTCAAAAGAAAAGGGAAGAGCAAGAGAATTGTGTTAGAATGGAGTTGATGCAATCTAAAAAAGAAAGAGTTCAGAAGTTTAAAGAACAAACCTTAATATATGAATTGATATATGAATATGTTGGGATCAAGAATGATTTGTAAAGTCAGAAATATGTAGAAAGGTATAGTGTATAGGGCTTATACAAACTCTGCTTACTCCGTTTTTGTTCTTTTGTTCTTAATGTGACTTTACTTTTGATAAATGTTTCTTCTTTATTGCTCTTTGCATAGCATATAATGGATATGAATGTACATGTTTCTGTAAAAAAAAGGTTATTATAAATATTATCTTCCTCCATCCAAAAATGATACTTCTAGAACCTTAAGCTATTTGCATACACAATATTGTCATCCAGTTGTAATTCTTAATAAACATAATGGGAAATTATGAAAGATATAGGAAGCAATCATATTAAGTTGAATTTAATGTCATTTAGCTTTATCTTGTTTTCACATTTGTTTTGCAGTCTTGCCTCTGGCACTGTGTTGATCTCTGCATGATAAAAGATAGCCAGCTTTCTCTTAGAACAGAACCTACTGCAATGTTTTCACAAAGAAATATTTTCTTTCTGGAATTTCTGTCTTTTCTCTACCATGTAGATTGTTCTACCTGTAAAGAGGACCATGCTTGTCCAAGCTGTGAATCTAGTTTTGCAAGCCAGGAAATATTAGCTGAACATCTTCAGACACTGCATCAAAAACCCAGTGAAGAAAAAGAATTCAAATGCAGGAATTGTGGAAAGAAATTCCCAGTAAAGCAAGCTTTACAGAGGCAGTAAGTCTGTGGCATTTGAAACCATAAAGTCAATAAGACAATACAGAAATATTTTTGCCAGTGAATGGTTTACAGACTAGAGCAAATTTAGTTTTTTACTTTACTAGGTGTTTTCATGCACCTGTATAAACATGTAATGTGAATGGGACAAAAACTATGGATACACAGAACATCATGAAGGCATGTAACAAGCTTAATCACCATCGCTTCATTGTAAGCTTATGGCTTCTGTATCAAAGCCAATGTAATATTATCCATTATTATGGATGCTGTGATGTTAAATGCGCACAGCCATAAACAGAATGAGCAAGATATTTTCATAAGTGAAATCCACCAGTGTATATATTATAAACAATAAGCATAAAAAATTGATAGTGACATTGGGCTGTCGGTTTGATCTCTGAGGTTGGCGATTTGGCTGCAGATGTTTCATCTCCATTCAGGGGGACATCTTCAGTATGCTTTGAATTGATAGTGACATTTTGCAAGCATTCAAGTTATTTTAAAAGTTGGGCTTGAGAATATATTATTTTTTTTAGTTTTTTAAAAAAGTATTAAATAAGTAATCTAACATAAGTGTTTTACATTAATTCCAGGAATTTATGCAAGTCGTACAGCAGGATCCCTTACTTTTGGGGGGAAATATCCTTTTATTTACAGTCTGAGATGTATCTTTATAAAATACAAGTTTTTGTATATCATAGAAGCTAAAGTATTTATAGTTTTAGCATTGTATTTTTAACAGTTTTTACTCGAACTACTTTCTTTTAATTGAACTACTTTTTAAAAAATTATTAATACATTATTTTAAACTTGGTATCTGGATTTGCTGTTAATTATGAAAAACCAGTTGTATTTTGCATAAGTAAACAAATAAATCAAGACCATATCCATTTTCGAATATATGACAGGTGGTCCTCAAGTTAGGATGGTAATGGGGCCTTATCATCATGGTTGTAAACCGTGATGGTTATGAATCAGGTCACCCATGTCAGTGACTCAGTTTTATATATATATAAATACTGTAAGCATTTTTGTATAAGTAAACTGCAGAATAGATATGTTTCTTTATATAGGAGCAAAATCAGCCAGATTGCAAAAACAGTTGAAGATTGACATGTTTGACTTGACATTTCTCTTCTCTTTCCTAACAGTGTCCTTCAGTGCACAGAAAATGTGAATCCAGGAAATTATTCAAGAAGTTTTCAGTGTTCTGTTTGCAACATATCCTTCAGCTCAGAATTGAGGTTCCCTGTCTTAATTACTGGACTACTCTCATCTTGCTGCTGACTCTTTGCATGTTTGCTTGCTTTAAGATTTTGTAGTTGCCTTGTGAACACTTAATTATGTGAGATGGAAAATGCTTTTGTCCCAACATGCAGTAAGTTATGCATGAAGTGGACTACAGGTCTGCTGCCCAGCATGTGCATTCAAATACCTGTCAAGATTACATTTCAAGGAGTAGATTTTTTGATGCCTTATTTTTCTCTTCTTCAATCATCTGACATCAGTTTTGAACAACACAAAGAAGCCTGCCGAGGTGATGCTAGGTTCGTATGCAAGGCTGAAAGCTGTGGGAAGAGGTTCAAGAGTAAGGATGCCTTGAAAAAGCACAAGGAAAATGTTCACACTGGTAAATAACATATTAGAATTGTCATTATTTCATCAGTTTTAGAATGTATTAATATATAGTTAAGGAAAAATTGTGGATTTTTTTTACAATTGTGAGAGCTACAATTCAAGGTTCAAATTCATGCTAGTTTTTGTAAGAAGCCATGAGAGTCCATTATCATTATCAACATCATCTTCAAGGGTGCACTTGTGATGGTTGAGCAGTTGCTGATACTGAAGCAGCATCGCAGACTCACCAGCATTTATATCAAGGCCTGTTCATCCTTCTACATGTTGCCAAATGAACAGTATGGTCTAGAGAATGAAAAATGGAGGGCAATTTCCCAAGATCTGTTTCTGAGAAGATAAACCTGTGGCAAGGTTTCTGCTCAGAATAATAGGTGTGTGCTTGCTCACCTTCCCCACTTTAATATGGGTCTGTTTATGATTACTATGTGTTGTTTTTACACTCCAAAAGTATACAGCTAATTGATTACTGAATATACAAATCAGTTGATTTTAGTGTTTATATTCACATTTTGAAATTGTTTTTAAAGAACCTGGCAAAAACATATACCATGCCTTTATCAATTAGTCATGTGTAAGTTTCAGATGGGGGTATTTTCCCCAATTCATATGTTTCATTTGTGAGCGTAAGGTCACAGTGCAAGACCTACTGTACTTCTTTTCTAAACATATTGCAATATTGTATGCATACCTCAAAAGAGGAAAGCTTGCAACATGAAACTGCATTCATTAGGCTGATTAAAGTAGCAAAAACATACAGATGCTGAGTTCTTCTTATAATGCTTTAGAAAAGATTGGGTGATAACCTCCTGCTGAATAAATGGAAATTATAAGGAGTGTAAGGCAGCCTGGCTTCAGGGAAAAAGCTCATGGAATGAATAGACAGGGAGAGTTAGCAGAAGTTTGCCTGTAATAGGCACATTTGTGTTCTTGCTACCAAATAATGTAGAAAATATGTAAATGTGTAACGGTCCTTGAACAAACTTTAAGGATAGG
This sequence comes from Protobothrops mucrosquamatus, assembly GCF_001527695.2. Taxonomy (NCBI): domain Eukaryota; kingdom Metazoa; phylum Chordata; class Lepidosauria; order Squamata; family Viperidae; genus Protobothrops; species Protobothrops mucrosquamatus. The sequence goes on from NW_015387034.1 coordinate 40,059, forward strand.
AGCAACAAGTGACAATATTTCAGTTCATGAGAAAGGATAAATGTCCATCAACCTAAACAAAGGATTCTGCAACAAAACGGACAGTGAAACCATTTATCCACACACAAGAAGACACAGAAATACCGGAGCAAGCCCAATGAATAAAGTAACAGCTAGAAGCTGATTACATGGGTGAAATAGGCTTTGTGTACTTGGGAGAAGGACGAGACAGCATGATTGAAGGATGCAGAAGATTAAAGGATGCAGAAGACAGATAAATCATGTTAGTTTGAATTAAAAACTGCATGCGAAATGTGCTATCTGTGAAAGCAAGGATCAAGAACATGAAAGAAGAATGTCCATAATTTATCAAGTCCAATGACAAATGTCCTTTCCTGTGTATAGCACCATGGGGGCTAAGATGGTAGTGTTATCTGTTCCTACAATCAAAAGAAGAGGACCAGAAATGGAAGTAATATTGGAAGTCGGTAACTAGCTACACAAAAGGTGTTGATATTTTGAGATATTTGGTTTCAGGGACCATAACTCTGTCAACAAATACAACCAAGAAAACTAGATTCTTGGAGCCTTTGTAAGCAGTTTTTTTGAAAGGGAAAACAAATCATTTTGGGTACAGCAATCTTGACAATTACATTTATTTATATTTTATATATCTGTTAATTTTGTTAAAATGGAGTTTCCCAATCCTGTTAACTGCTTGTTGGTGTAGTGGAGAGTTGCCTCCCATTTTCTAGATAAAAAAATATGCAAATGTTGTGATCTTATAATATTTTTCAAACCTTTACTATTTTTTCCGGACTCTGGAAAATTGAGAAATTTGTTAGATTGGAGGTATCTAAATGATAGTCTGCTGGTGCAAAATATGTCAGTCCTACTAAATAGAACAGATCAAGGAATCAATTCCACAAGAAGGATAACATTGCTTTTATGGAGATTGGATGTAATACCAGAATCTTGTAAGTCTTCCAGGCAAAAAATGATAAAACTGAAGATGACTCCACCTTTAGACAACGGCAGAATGAAGAACTGGCTACTCATAATTCCTCTCTGGAAAAGGAGAGGACATGAGATTGCCTACAAGTGTTCCAGACAGTTGCAATTTGTAAGGAGGCCACAAGACAGTCTCTGAGGGGTTTAGAGCAGTGAAGATGAGAGAATAGCCATCTGACTCAAATTATAGTTGGCACCTTCAAAAGGACATTGGGTTCACATACTTCTTTTTGCTTGTTGTATTTTAAGAAAATGTGATAAGTTACTAAAATTGTGTATATTACGATGAAGGGGGAAGTGTTTCTCTTTATGTTTCTGTACCTATTTTTTTTCTTTTTTTTTAGTTTGTATTTTTATCACTGTCATTTTTAATAAAATTACTATTAAAAAAGAATCTTGCAAATCTGATTTTGCTGTGCTTTCTCTTCCTTCTTATACATTAATGAATTAGGGACATGTTTGAACTGCTTTCCAATGATATGTCATTGTTCTGGACTTAGAAATGTTTTAGCCCCTTTTGCCTATGTAATGGTTCATACATATTTCCATCAACATCATCTTCCTTGATGATCTTACATGTTGTACAAGGACTAGTAAAATGGCCAAAAATATTTGTAAAATCATTTGGCTAAAGCATGGTAAGGTTGATTAGAAGGATTTTAACTTGAGCTCTGTTGAATTTGTAAATTCAAAGACTTGAATCCTGTAGAAGGAGTAAGCTTTTTAAACAACCCAAATAAAAAGTTAGAAAGAATATTAAATACTGTAGTATGCATACTACAGTATAGGAAAGAAATGAGATGAACCTGAGGTCAGATAAGATTTCGTAGGATTATGAAGACATTGTGGGATGATTCTCATTGCTGGAAGATAGCAATTGAGGATTATCATTTCCTCAAATGAACAGAAGTAACTATAAATGAATGAAAAAGTTGCACTGTATACTAAGAGTATCGATTCCTGCTCAGAAACCCATATGAATAAACTTGACAAGGCAATATATAATATTTGGATTAAATAACAGAAGAATAAATATGATGAGTATTGTTCTTGCTGTTTAATATCATCCCCCTTACTAGGAGTTGTGAATGATATTTTCCAAAAGCAAACTGCATATATTGTAAAGAGGCATAAGGCAGTAGTGATGGATACTTTAATTACCCCATCATGTTTACGTGACAGGCTGCCAAGCTTCATCCTTTTAAGATCTCCTGGCCTGTCTTTCCAACAGCTTTCTTCTTGCAAGATTAGAAGAGTGATTGGCAATAATAGATAACTCATTAAATCCTTAGTTGAGTAACCAGAGGTAATAGGAATATGAGGGTATCAAATTATGTAATCCTGGAGTTACTCATTTTAATGGAGACTAAAACTAAGCATAGTCAAACGTATCACAGACTTCAGAAAATTAGATATAAAAAACTTGGCCCTGGTGTTATTTATTAAATATGTACCCTGTCTCAAGCAGCTCATAGGTAGACAATATAACACAGTTAAAAGCTCATAAAATATCTTCCTAAAACCCTAACATAAAATAACAAAAATAGAAATGGTGCAATGCATTAAATCAAGAGAATGCCCTCTGAAATAGTTTAGTTTTTAGTAATTTCCTCAAAACCAACAGAGGGGCTGAGTCTTTTCTTCAAAGGGTTGACTCGACACAATAGCATTTTTGCATCTCAGAAGGGCATAAATATCCAGCAGCTGTTCTCCACAATATTTAACTGATTGGGCCAATTTGGTGATGTACTCCACTCGTTAATAATGTCACCTCCTGTTATTTTCAGTCTGGTAATATATAAATGTAGTAAAATAAATTTAACAAATGGCATAAGAAGTTAATGGGAAAAGTAGCTTCAGTTTGATGGACGTTTGTAGAGAAATAGATACTAAAATCACAAATTGCAACAATTTTAGTAAGGGCAAAAATACAGAATCCCACAAGAGAAGTCTCTATGCTTATTTAGAAAGCATAGTAAGAAAGATCTGAAAACAAAAGAAAACATATATGGAAAATGAAAAGAAGATCATGTCAAAAAAGAGTATGTCCATGAAGTCTAGAACTGAAAGACTGATGTCCAGAAAGTGAAAGTTTAGAATTTGTTCAGGAAAGCAAAGATTGTGGTGAAAAGAAGCTTCTTCAGTTAAGTTCATGATAAGCTGAATAATGTAGATACTCAGCTCCTACTTTATTTAGTATTCTATAACACATACACAAAAAATCTGTTCCATCAGCAAATGTTGAGGGGTACAATGAAGAGGCAAGATTACAATTTTAGGCTGACAGAAACATGGTCCAAATGAACCTAAATATTCAGAACTATACACGTTATCTGAAAGGATACTGAACCTGTTGATATAGCACAGGGTTTCTCAGCCTCAGCAGTTTTAACTGGATGGAGTTCAGTTCCCAGAATTCCTTAGGTAGCAGAGTGGAAATCCCCATATAAAGTTGATGAGGTTGGCACACAATACTGTGTTTGGGAAATACTGGGCTGGTCAGTCCCTTATCTCTTATGTTTGAGAAATCTTCAAGAACTAGAGGATTTGATAAATGCCAAATAGCTAGAAGAGAGAAAATATTCTTCCCATCTATCTCCAAAAATAGGTAAAGGGAAGATTGAACAATCTACAAACTGATTGTCTGATATTGATACTTAGGAATATTCTAGTGTGAATTAAAAAAAAAGATTGATCTGTAAATTCACTGTAAATTCACTGTAAATCTGTAAACTCATTGCAGTTGATAATAGCACTGTACTATACTAATACTATATTAATACTTATACTAATACTACACTGTACTAAACTTAATCTAAACTAAATTAAACTAAACTTGGAGCACTACGCTCAGATTGCTCATTGATAGTTCATTAAATTGGAGTGAGCCAAGTTGGGTGCAAAAGTTATGTATTTTCATTAACATTTGAATGAAGAGGTGGAAGGAGAGCTTAGGTTGCAAATGATACAGATCTGCCGAAGATAGAACTAAAATTCAAAATTATTTTGATAGGAGAAACAATTAAAAATAACAATATGAAATTTAAGTACAAACAAAGATAAGTACAAAACCACTTGGAAAATAAAAATAAAATACACAAGTATAAGATGAGGATATTTACTTACAAACTGATTATGAGCCAGCAGTGTGATATTGTTAAAAGAGGGTAAATACAACTTTAGATTGAATTAAAATTATGCATTAAAGGCGTTATTATCATACAGGTTTCTTAAAAAAAAACTTTTTTTGGCTATAGTAGTTCCATTTGTTCTACTTTGGTCAGACCCTACCCCAAATTTTAAAGATTTTAAGAATAGTTCATCAAAATTACCTGAGATCCAAAAAAGGATAATAAAGACAATTGAAAGATTAGAACGTATGAAAAGAGCTTAAAGAATTGGATATACTAAGCCTTGAAAAAAATTACAGATAGTCCTCAACTTACGATCAGTTGTTTAAAGACTGTTTATATTTCTGATAGCCATGGAACAGGTACTTTATGGTCTGTAAAACACTCCCTGGCTGTCGTAAATGGTCGCGCTATGACCCCTCCATGGTCATATGACTATACATTGGATTCTTGGCAACTGGTCACCTTTATGACTGGTCAAAGTGTTCTATGGTCACATGACCATAATTTGCAATATTATTTGCCCGTTTCTACCATTTTTTTGCTGGTTTCTGACAGAAACACCCATTTGAATGATTTCCACTTATGACCAAAGTATTTGCTTAATAACTTCCACAAAAAGTATTGTAAAATCACATCCAGTTACATGGATGCCTCAACTAGCAGCAAAAGGTTGTCACAAAGAAAATGAGTGGTTGCACAAGATGTAGAATATGACTCTTCGTTTAATTAGTAATAGTTCTCTGAAAATTCTAATTAAAGTACATAAGGACTTCATAACATATGTTAATAGGAAGGATGCATCCTTCACTCTACCATTAAAGTAGCTGCAACCTTTGAAGAGTCAAATGTTTTTACTTTGAAGACTTGCCTGGATTTTATATGCATGCATGGAGCTCCACAGACAGTATTTCTGCAGGGATCACCATTGAACCCAAGCTTCTGTTGATGAATACAGAGATATGAAGGCAGCTGGGGACACCCTCTGAAGTGGCAACATAACCTTTTCAAAGGACACAGCTGCTTTAACACTTTGAGAAGAGATGTTTTGTTCATGCTAACTCACTTGGTTTTAGCATTTTCACCATCTTTACCTGTGATACCAGTTGCTTTATGCCACACAAATTATTTAGATTATTAAAGAAATGATTATCCTGTAATATTTTCAAGTTGTCAGTGTGTTTAGTTAGTGAGATTATAACTATGTTTATAATACAGCTGAACACACTTTCTGAGTCTGATATTATCTGGAATTAGTTACAATATATTGATGTTTATCCTGCCAATGCTGATTCATATTTTATATAGCTATAATGCTGTTTTGAGAATCAGTTTGGTGTAGTAGTTAAGGAACCAGGAGATTGTGAGTTCTAGTCCTGCCATAGGCACAAAGCTGGTGACAGTCACTTTCTGTCAGCCCAAGAAAGGAGGCAATGGCAAATCAGTTCTGAAAACTTTCCAAGAAAACTACAGAGACTTTGAGAATTGGAACACAATTGAATATTATTATTATTATTATTATTATTATTATTAATAATAATAATAATAATAATAACTGTCTTATTAGCATGCCTTAATGCTGAAACCCATAAGACTAAATCAGAGTAACTTTTGAACTTTCAGTTTATTCTTTCCTTTATGCAAATATTTTATGATATTCCTTGAAAACAGTAATTACTATATGTAGCATACTTTCGTGTTCATGGAAATATTTCTTGTTCTACACAGATACTATATTGGGTTGCTTTGTTCAGAGAAATGAAACTCTTCTTGGTCTACATTTCATAGGCAAAATCTTTGGAGGATACCTACAGAGTCTGTCTTGTAATTTAATATGTTAGAGATGGAGTAAGAGTGTAAAATTCTTGTACCCATTAAATGACCTGTGAAAAATGGTGCAGGCAATGAAAACATTTAGCCCTGTCCTTTGTACTTCTTTATTAAATCTGTCGGTGGTATTTTTCTTTCTGTTTTAGGAAACTCTAGGAAGAGGCTGATGTGCTCAGTATGTAATAAGAGGTGCTCTTCAGCAGCAAATCTTCAAGAGCATCGAAAGGTCAGTTGAATGAGAGTTGACCCCCAGTAGGTTTCAACTTTTCTAGGGTAGAGGCCAGAGAGATCAGTCCCTTGAGAGCTGCTAAAACACAAATTGTCCAGGTTTTTTTTTCCAGCTGACAAACACAGTAGTCTGAAACCAAAGTATTTATTTTCATTACCATGTTAAATCAAAGTTAAAGCAAAACACTATTGTGTATTTCTTTCCTGTCCTAGAGATAGCAATTTAGCCTTAGATATATATTATATTTTACTGTATAGTCTGAATGCTTAAAATTATGAATAGATGCTAAATCCATGAGAATAATTTTTTTNAAAACATAATACACATATATACACAATATATATTTTAACATCAACTTCGTAACAGTAATCTTCTATTTATTTACATTTTCCCCCTTATTCTTCTTTAGAGTATTTATCCTTATTGCCCCATTATTTCTTATTTGCATTTTTCTTCTTTCATACATTATTATATACACATTTTCCACGTTTAACCTTTCCACATTTATTCCCATGAGAATAATTTAATGGCCACTTAAATCAAATGATTTTTCTTTTAACAAAAGCCTCTCTTGCACTATTTGTTTTCCTAAATATTATCAGCACTGTTAGTCATGCACTTTAGTGCATTTATCCTGCACTAAAATATTTATATTTAATTTTCTATGAAAATGATTTGAAAGAAGCCAAATTATAGAACTTAAAGAAAAGAAGTATCTGTTTCACCCCTGTCAATCATAGAGAAACATAAAGCAAAAGTAAAGGTAAAGTTTCCCCTATTCAGTTGTGTCTGACTCTAGGGGGCAGTGTGTATCTCCATTTCTTAGTTGAAGGAGCCAGCATTGTCTGAAGGCATTTCTGTGGTCATGTGGCCAGTATGACTATACGCTGAGGCGCACAGAACGCTGTTACCTTCCTACTGAAGTGGTACCTAATTATCTAGTCACATTTGCATGCTTTTGAACTTCTAGTTGGGCAGGAGTTGGGGCAGGCATCCCATTGCACAGCACTTGGGTCTTGAACCCAGGCCACCAGCTTTCCAGCTCTTAGGTTCAGTGTCTTTAACAGTAAGCCATTGTGCCCTTGCTCAATTATGTATTTAATTATCTATTAACAATATTTGAAAGAAGAAGAGAAATTATAGACCTTAACAAAAAGAAGTAACTGTTTCAGCACTGTCAATGATAGAGAGACATAAAGCATGCAGGATAAAATATCTGTTATTGTGGCTGACATTTCATTAGATGTTATCCACACACTTGTGTCAGTTTTGCTATCCATGAACTTTAAAACTGGATATATCATAGACTAGATCTGTCATCTCAGATGTGTAAACCCATGTTCTAGCTCAGAATTACAGGCTCTTCCTATAACACGTATGACATGTATGTAAAATGACAATTCCTTGGAGTACAGACTTGTGAGGAGTGAAGCATAAGCGCCAGCAGGATAAGATTTATATTACTGTGTTTTTCCGTGTATAAGACGCACCCTTGTATAAGATGTTCTGGCATGCGAGTTCCAGGCTTACAGCAAACAAAGTCAGCGCTGGGAGCAACCACCTCCCAGCACTCTAAATAGAGGCCTCACAGACGCCCCCATCCCCACCCACCTAAACAGCATCCGGCACGATGAGCATGCATAGTCAGCCTTCCGACCCTGGTAAACAAACTGGCATGATAGCAAGGCAAGGGAAACGAAGGCAGGTTTTAAACTCCCTGTCGTTTCTCCATGCCAATCAGCTGTTCGGCGGAGCGCTGAACAGCTGAGCCGGCAAATCCGGAAGTTCAGCCGGCCGCTATTATCAAGCAGGACAACCTTGCAGCTGCATTCCACAGGGTCCCCGGCCAGAATACAGGTACGAGGGAGGGAAAGGGCTGTTGCTGCCATCCATGCTGCTGGTCCCATCTGCTGCCTCTGGAGGCTGCCATCCAACAATCTTGCCCCCTCCCCCTCCCATTAGTGGCAAGCCCACAGGGGCTTGACACCTGCACCAGGTGGCATGGCAGCGGCATGTAAAGAACCCACACAGGCATGCCCTGGACTGCAGAGTTTATCATTATTTTTTCATGTATAAGACATTGCACTTGTATAAGACGCACCTGATTTTTGAACAGGGTGTTTGCAGGAAAAAATAGCGTCTTATACACGGAAAAACACGGTATTATATAAATAAATATGTTTATTTCCAGTGCAAATAGAAGTTTACTGTAGGCTATGTCCAGAGTGTCCATAGGCATGAATGTAATCTTGCATAAAAAGCTTTGTACTTCATGAAATCTAAGCAACTTTATTTCAAGGCAAAGTACTGGCCCACGTTTCATAACAATAAGAAGCAAAAAAAGTTTCACAGATGTTGAAGTACAAAGCTAATTCTATCATAAACTCCAAGTCTAGCCAAGTATTTAGAACTGTCTTTAAAGATCAGATCACAGTGCTTGAATTAGATAATCTTTTTAGAGGCTTATAATATTAAGGAAAAACTATTAGCAAGTTTATGGACTATATATCAACATTCACCACAAAGGAGTCTGAAAAATAACATTTCTATGATTCATTTACTCCTTTCTTTCCCTTTAAAATATTATTTTCTGTTGTTTTATTTCCAGATCAGAAAATGTTTTTTTGGTTAAGTCTCATACATGAGGATATATCAAGCTTGTGTGTATACTAAGTATGTGCATCAACTGTTGGCAGCAGCACTTGACTGAAGCTGAGCAGGTTTATACTTGGTAGTATAGTATAGAAAAAAAAAATCCCAAAAAGGTAGCAGGGTGATATATTCAAGAGGACAGCAGGACTCAAGATCACTTCTTGACTTTATAAAGATAAGGAATCCCTTTGTTTTTTATCAAATTAGTTGGATAGGACAAAACCAGATGTGACAAATATAAGCTTACTGCGTGTTGAAAACAAGTGATCTTATTGAAAAAGCATAAGGAAAGAGGCATCTGATCCTCTTTTGGGTCTGATTATTTCAGGCAGCTTACTTCATTCAGGACTAATTTTCAAGACTAAAGTTGGGAAGAAAGTCAGGTATAGCAAAAAAAAAAAAAGCCACTTAATTAAGCTTCCTCTAAAAGTAAAACCACGATTTCTACAGTATTATATATGTAAATAGAGTATACATGGGAACTATAGGTCTATCTGTTTTGCTTCTTCTAAATAATCAGTTAAGATTCAGGATATCAGGATCACATTCAGTTTTGTGACAGGATATTGAGTGGTAATTTGGTAGGATGTTCACACAAGGCATAGAAACTCATAAACTAATAATCATTTCATTATTAGGGTGTTAAAGGTAATACCCCTCAGATTCAGCGAAAGGAGAAAATAATTATTTTCTGCATCATTTTTCCAGTTGATCAGGTTTTCCAGTTAATTTATTGTAAATTGCATTTATTTGTTGTTTACGTTAGGATTTGTTTTTATAATTTTGAAAAGCAGGCTATTTATAATATAAATGATGAAGGTTATATATGTGCAATGTACTAAATTAATATTAAATATTCATATTGCAGGTTCATGAAATAGTGGAGTGTCAAGAATGTGACAAGAAATTTATTTCAGCTAATCAGCTAAAACGTCATATGATAACTCACTCAGGTAAAGACTTCTCTGTCAAATAAAATACCTCAGATTATTTAAAATTGTTTTTACATTAGTGTTTTAAAAAAATTGTATGGTGTTAAATGCTAATAAACAAATACATCATAGTGCCGTTACAGCCTTTCCTGGCATAACAGATTTCAGATATACACTACAACATATACACTATAACTGTCAGAATTTCTTTGGCCACACTATTTAATAATTCTTGAATGTCATCAAATTCATCTGTAATGTGAAGGCTGGAAAAGTAGAACTATCATATAAGGAATACATAGCCTAAATAACTTCTTTTTGGGGTGCGATTCTTTTGATAAGAATGCCTTGTATTTCTAAACAGTACATTTTCACACTTCTTTTGAAAGAGTATACTTTGAGCAGATAGCTGCCTAAAATGATTGAGATCCAGAGACAGGTTTTAATGGCTTTATGAGTTTAAGGCTACATATATAATTCCAATGCTTTACCATTAATTGGTTGTGCATAACCTCCTAGAAAGCAGTTCTATCCCAACTACAGCTTGGACACTTTTGCCAACGTGATCACTTTTCTTAAAATGTTATTAAACTGTTTTTAATCATTTGATTATTACCCTACTAGTATCATTGCATACAAGTGATGCAGAGATGAACCTTTAATGATAGCTATTTTTGTGGACTAACACAGAGCACAGAAGGCAAAATGCTTCTGTTTTCCTTAAACCAAACCATATCTTCCATAGGCAGTAGAAATTCAATTATGTTCTGTTTCCTTTACCCCCAATTCTTCTAAAACAATTTCCAGCGTTGCAAAATAGTTTTATTGTTATCTGCTATCTTCATCTCACAGCTTCTGGTTGACTGGTTTAAACAAAGAAGCAAAATGGATTTCAGAGACTTTTAGATGTTTATTGAGGTTATGGATTAAAATGGGATAGCAGTAAGAGTTCAGCTAACAACTAAAAGCTGAAAACTTAAACATATCAACTGAATTTTAATAGAAATGAATATGCTATCGTATGTGTATTACTAATTAAGTTTTAAAATGTTTAAATTATTATGCCCTCTTTCTCATTGTTAGTCTGGCAACAAGCTTTGCCTCTTTGAAGTCATTCTCTTTTGATTTAAGCTAATTAATCAGAGTTTAGTTTTTGCTGTGATTGTTGCAAAGAACGTGCCAATTTCTCAAGATGCGCCATGGCTTATATTTTGGGAAGCGACTTAACTGTATAACGTAAAGAGCATAAGATGTCTTTCTAATTGGTTTAATCTTAATTGGGTTGACTTCATTGCAGACATCTCTGAGGAGATGAATGTTTCTGCCTTTCATCTTCTAGCCCAATATAAACAAGAGCTTAAATGTCCCCCCACTCATTTTCTACAGAAAAACGCCCTTACACCTGCGAGGTTTGCAATAAGTCCTTCAAACGACTTGATCAAGTGACTGCACACAAAATAATACACAGTGAAGATAAACCCTATAAATGCAAGCTTTGTGGAAAGGGATTTGCCCACAGAAATGTTTACAAGAATCACAAGAAGGTAAAAACAACCCGAAAACATTCTGCTGTTGTTATTTACAGCTCTGCCAGGCTTAGATTTGCAGCTATTGCTCATTAACACGGATGGATCAGTACGCTTTGGCATGCTTAGAAAGCTTTAAATCTTGCAAAATATTGTTACGTACATTAACTTACAGATCTAGCAGGTTCCTGGTTATTGTTTGGTGTTTCTTTAATTGACTAGGAAATTTTATTGGAAGGAAGGAAGGAAGGAAGGAAGGAAGGAAGGAAGGAAGGAAGGAAGGGGAAACCTGTAGTAAAATTGTAGTCATTTTATATCATTATGACTACTGGGAGAAATATTACAATTTGTACTGTGTTCCAGTTAAAAGAAGGAACTCTGCCATAAAAATATAGAGAAATTTCACTTTTTAGTCTACATAGAGACCCTCGGCTGTGTGATTTAAGCGACAATCTGCCTACCCTAATTTAGATAATGCCTGTCATGACTTTTGACCCCGGGTCACAATTTCAGTGGGCTGGCTGCACCCTTGACTGCTACTTCTTCTACAGAATGGTAAGACTATTGAGAAAGAGAGAGAGAATTTCCTGCTTAACATTTGGGATCCTTTGCTCTTTCTCTCCCCCCTCCCCATGCCGCCAACACTTTGATGAAACAGATATACCAAAACATAGACATACTTTTCACAGTTTGGCTCATGTTATATGTCATCTGGGAATTTGGCACTGAATCTTTGCACCATCTTTTTTGTTTTCAGCCATAAAGCATATGAAAATAATAATCAAAATATTTTTTGCATGGTGAAACAATTGTAACTGTTCTTTTTAAGACAAACAAGATACACAAGTTCAGATGAAAGACAACTAGCATACACGCATATCACAATCTAACTTAAATATATAAAACCTTTTTAAAAAAATTAACTTGAAAGTGATTGTAGGGGAAAGCATCCGAAATATACTTGCTTTTATTTTGTTTTTCAAAAAATTCAACTGTTATATCCTAAATTGAGGACATAGATAAAAATATTGATTAAAATGAGATGGAATAGGAAGAGAATTGAATATAATAAACATTGCTGTTGAAAAGGTTTACAGATAGTTTTGAGAGATTTGCAATAATTTGTGGAAATGTATTTTCAGGTTTTAATTGTCAGCTGTTGACAACAGAGCTGTTGACCTCTGTTGAGATTCTGATCAGCTGAGATTGAAGTTTGTAACATTACTATATCTTATAGATTATAGATGGACAGCTTTCCATTTATATATCAGTAAAGGAGGCAGGTGTGTAAGGAAAAAGTAGGAAATGGGATAAATCACATTTATCTTCATTATAGCTTAAATCTGCAGGCCAAAGGTGACAGGACTGATCTCCTTTGAGTTGATTCAATAATCTTCCCTTTAGCTTCTTAAACAATCACATAGAGGAAATGCTATTTGGAGTTTCTTGATAAAATGAAAGATCTCTGGATTGGAAAGTACAATAAAACATTAGACAACAGGCATGGATGTTAGTGGTATGATGCATATATGGAATCTGGGTGGCAGAATAAGTAAAGGAAGATAAAAAATACATTTAGCATTGAAATCCCACTTGAATAGGATCCTTTTTTCAGAAAATGAGTAAGGGACCCTGTATGTGCTATAAATTCAGGGGAGAAGTGGTACCAGAAATGTGGAAATTCCAGAAAGTTTTCCATATATTTGATAGTTTGGGTGGATGGAGATACCAAAATCTAATTGTATCCACCATGAATGGTTGCATCTAGATATCTTTAGAAGCAATAGAGTAGCTCAAATAATCAGACAGGCAGGTCAAAGGTCCATTTCCCATCTTATCATACATGCCAGTTTGGTTCTCACCAGTTCAGATGATTGTCCAAAATACACGACAGATTTGATTTAAACATCTCATGAGGACTGATGCCGTATTCAACAAACTATATAACATGATTAGGTATTTAAACTTTAAACTGTGTCACATGAACAAGATAGAAACTATCTAACTCAGCACAGTTATAGGATTAATGGGAAAATAAGGTTATCCTAAGCAGCATCATAAACCTCTTCTTTCTTAGACAGATCAACCTATACAACATATTAGACAGATGGCAGGAAAAATGTCCTTCTGAGATTAAAGGAATGGCTATGTCAGGCCTTGGAAGCAATAGGTTTTTCATGCTAGGTAGTCAATCTCAGTGAATATATGGATTATGGCCCTGAAGCAGTTTATCCCAATACTATAGGAAAATTAAAAAGGAAAGCCAGTTGCAGATTTTAACTAAGGCATCCTACCTAGATGTTCCAAATGATGGAATTTATAAACAGAGTTGAGAAAGAATTCAAAGTACTTTCTATTCAACGTTCTACTTCAGGCATCACAGGTTGAAATAGATCTGGTTTAAGTTTCAATTAAACCAGAGATGTGCAGTCTTAACATTTGTTTTTCCTTTTTGTGATAAGTAATGAAAACTGATTTGGTGATGAAAAATGGATAGACTGTAGCACATAGGAATGTTTATGAGAGAGTTCCCAGGTTTTTTTTTGGGGGGGGGAGGTGTGAAATTCCTTTCCTCTTCTGTCCTGTACAATCCTGTACTATTTTGGGGTTAACACTACATTTAGTGTGTCCCCTGCCTAATAACAGTGGGAAATAGCACCACTGATTTGTAGCAATCATGTCACTGTACTTAATTAACACAAAGTGAGGCCACACACACAAAAAGGTGCTTGCACTGCATGTGTTCTTGAGGCCTTAGATTGCCTATTCTTGTCGCGAAAGCTTTGACAAGCAAACTCAGTTTATTTCTGTTGTGAAAAGTCAAGCTGTGAATTGAGGTATATATCATGTTAGATAAGAAGAAAAATACCTTGTTACTAGATAAGGCTATGGATCATTCTCTGCTTAATTTTTCAATATCTCAACATGACTCTATTTTTTAAAAAAATAACTCATGAATTTAATTCAAAGCTATTTAATGTTCAATATTAAATAAGGGAATCTAGAATCTAGTAGGGGACTTATAGAGGGTGTTCTGTTGCACTTTTCCAACAAAAATTCTCTGAGGAATCAGAGTGTTTTGATGGTCTTAAACCCAGATCTGAATCCAGACTAAAATAAGTTTATAAATACTAAATATGATTGATCTTTCTTAAGCATGAAATGCTGACAATTAGCATTATGCTAAATAAGCAATATTTTTTAAAAAATTCAGAAGTTGTTTAAGGAGTTCCAAACCTAGGATAGCCACTCACCTAAGTAAAATCCTAAGTGTTTTATTAAATGGGGGGGAAATTTTCACTCATGCATGTGCCATATGTACAGCCCTAGAGACTGAACCCTTATATTTATCCACAGAACAGGTACAGCACAATCAGCAGCAGTGCAAGCTTCCCCACAGCAAAGTCTCATCCAAATGTCTCAGCCCTGTTCTGGAGGATACACCAGTTGAGGTGAGAAGGTAGCTCAGTCTCTTTCTATTGAGAAATTATTTGGCTTTTCTTAGCAGCAACCCTATTATTGAATCAGACTTTGTGTAAAAGCATTCCGAGCTTCTTTACATACTGCTTCCAGAAGAAGTCTAACATCACTATTGACATAATGTTTGTTTATGTAATTGAGGGACAACTTGGAAACATAGCACAATGCACTTTCTGCATCAGAAGTTTCCAAGTCACTGTCCAAACATTAGCAGAAAATATCAGCTGAGAAGAATGGGGTACCTGCTTTTGCTGGTCTCCTGATTCAGTCCAGAAGGCTGAGAAAACTAAATCTCATGGTTCTTCTCAGAAATTATGATCCTTTCATTGCAAATGCGCTATCAGAATTAGGGCTGAATTAGACCTGCCCTTTCCTCCTTTTTTTCCCTTCTGGAGAAACTGGGGATGTTTTAAAAATTAAAACAATATATTCTGGTCTGGGCACTCTCCATATGTTAATACAGTGCTCAGAATCCTTATCAATGGCCATGCTTGTTGGGGAATAGAGTAGAAAGAACGCAAAAGTACTAGAGTTTTCTGATAAGATGTTGTGAATATAGAAGTGGAGTTGTGGACATAGAAGAAAAACACAGTAACAAAGATACTTGAGAAAGTGCATCCATGTGTATCTTGCCTAGAGTTTTTTCAGAAGAAAAGCACAGTAACAAAGATACTTGAGAAAGTGCATCTTGTATATCTTGCCTAGAGTTTTTTTCAGCCTAAACAGAGAGTATTATTTGCAGTTGAGGGCAGGTAGCAAGGTATTGTCTGCTTCTAAAACAGGGTCCTCAATCTGTTTTAGATAAGGGGCACAACTGACATTTTAATGGCACATTAATTATTGGAGGGAGGGTGTTCATTCTGAAAATGATTATGAAGAAGGGTGAGCTAATCATATATATCCTATCCAAAGGTAAATAAGAGTGTTTTCCCGCCACACTGCCAGTCCTCTTATAATAACCAAATCAACTCCCACCTTACTGCTATTGATGGATCTTTTTCTTTTTCTGGTGCTGGTAATTTACAAAGCCTTGGATTGCACCCATTTTTATTCGCTAAAATTCCTATAAGTCTATGGAGAATTCATAAATGTTCTTGGAAATAATATTGACACTAAAGCATAAAAAAGCAGCATTGGAATTTAAAAGCTGCAGGGTGGGACAAGAGCCTGGTAGATGTTCATAATATTCACTGGCACCTTCCCAATATTATACTTGGCTTTGCTTTGTTATGCCTCTTCTTTTTCGTCTTCACCTCAATCTCTATGAAGACAAAAAACTCTTTTTATTTGTCTGTTTTCTTGTCTGTTGCTGTTGTTGCAGAGCTTCCAAAACCCACACATCTTCTCCCCCAGGTGTTTCAAGGTTGATCTTTTATAAGCAATTGTCTTACGTTAACATGGGGAAGAAGTCTCAAATAAGAAGGCAGAAAGACAGCACAAGTGCCTGAAATTTTCTCAGCAGCCTGCTCTTCTACTGTGGAGCTGCCACATTCACTCAAATCTAAATGTTTGTTCAGTATATATTTACAATCTGTGTTCCTGAAACTAGTCTGGATGAATCTTAAATTACAATAGGAAGATGTTTGTTGTATAATCCGTAGGCAGATATGAGGGGTGAAATGATCTGCCAGAGCTGCCTTTGAAGGACCTTCCAATCTATTCATTAAGAATGACATGGCCATTCCAATTCTGGAACACTAAAAGCATCATTAGACTTTTACTTAAGTATGAAGAGAGAAATTGTGATTCATTTCTTGATGCAGTTCAAGTGTTGATCCTTCTGTAATGTATTAGGAATCCTGCAGTCAGATTTGGAGACTCTTGCAATCTTCTCAATACTTGTACGAATATGACTGATTGAGATTCAAGACATGGCAGTTTCAGTCTTTATGTTACAAAAATCTGTCTCTAGAGAGGTTTTATTTGGTTCCATCCCTCTTAAGCTTCAGCTGAGCTGGTAAGCATTATTGCATCATCACATTTTAAAGAATTTTTTTGAGAGGGTGTTGCCTATAAACTTATTCACTAATAATAGAGACCATATTTGCCCAGTTTCCATTTAGTCAACTTGTCTCTGAAATCTGCTACAAGGGCTTGAAGAATCCAGTAGAAAAATAGAAACCTTTGTTTATTTCTGTTATTTATTACCAGGTGTTATGGTAGATAAAATCCTTTGGAATTTCTTCTACTTATGATTTCATAAACTTAAGGAGGAGGAGCCATGGTAGTGGTGTGGTTAGAATCCAACATTGCAGGCTAACTCTGCCCACATCCAGGGGTTCAATCCTGATTGGCTCATGGTTGACTCAGCCTTCCATCCTTCTGAGGTTGGTAAAATGAGACCCAGATTGTTGGTGGCAAGATGTTAACATTTGTAAACTGCTGAGAAGTAAAGCACTATGGAGTAGTATATAAAGCACTATGGAGTAATATATAAGTCTAAGTGCTATTGCTATTGGCTATTGGCTATTGCTATTTTAATGTAATTAAGCTTTAGCAGCTTGGTATTATTAAATTCTGTTTTCTTTTATTTTCCGGACCAGACAAGTGGAACTTATTTTCCTTATTTTAGTTATATATAAATAGGGTCTTATAGATACATCTGTAAGAATGAATCAAATAGGGAAAAGCTTTTAATAGCCTCTCCCAGTTCTTTCTTTCTTTCTTTCTTTCTTTCTTTCTTTCTTTCTTTCTTTCTTTCTTTCTTTCTTTCTTTCTTTCTTTCTTTCTTTCTTTCTCTCTTTCTCTCTTTCTTTCTTTCTTTCTTTCTTCACCTTTAACATTACTTTTCAATATAAGAATTCAGTGTATACTAACTGCACATAGCCTTGTGATAACATGGTTCCCTTAACTTTTAAATTCTATAATGTTAAAATATTCTGTTAATACATTGAATGTTTAAAAAAATAGGGAAGGGGTATTTTGTGACATACATTTATCATACACTTTAAAAGTAGCAGATGGGAATCCATTCATCCAAACATTCCCATTTTAGTGCCAAATAACTTTGGATTTGTGACATTAGAATTTCATCCTAAATTATTCTATATTTTAGAAAGCAGGTTAAACTATTAACTAAAAATTAATAGAAGATTGCTTTATGTGAATATCTATAATATTTAGAGGACCTTTGAGGTTTGGCATCTTATGAAACACCAAACAAAGCCTATAGCGAAGTTTATGTCCTTTTAATGCATTCCTGTGTATATTTTATTTATATGTATTTATTAGATGTATCTGCTCAAATTATTAACTTTTCATTTTTTAAGCATGCAGAATTAAATCTTTCATTTTTGTTTGATCAAATAAAACACTATCTTTTTTTACTACAGTCAGCAAGCTTAGCCATAGTTATATATGTTCTTTATCTACAGACACATTCTGAAGAAAGACCATTTCAGTGTGAAGAATGTAAAGCTCTATTCCGAACACCATTCTCTCTACAAAGACATCTTCTGATTCATAATAGTAAGTAGAAATATAGATGATAAAGCGGTTCACAGATCATCAAAGTCTCAGTACTTGCGAGAATAATGCATTCTTAATTTTCTGATCTAACAAAACCTCCTTATCAGATTACAATTTTATATTTTATATAAAATGGATAGACACTTTATACATATACATCCACATACATCCACACAGCTTTGCACCCATGGACATGATAAAATAATACTAATACTAATAATAATAATAATAATAATAATAATAATAATAATAATAATAGTAGTAGTAGTAGTAGTAGTAGTAGTAGTAGTAGTAGTAGTAGTAATGATAATGATAAAGTTGGAAGGGACCTCAGAGGTCATCTAGTCCAACCTCCTGCTCAGGCAGGAAACCCTATACCATTTCGGACAAATGGCTGTCCAGTTTCTTCTTAAAAACTTCCAGTGTTGGTGCATTCACCGCTTCTGGAGGCAGGTTGTTCCACTGGTTAATTGTTCTAACTGTCAGGAAGTTTCTCCTTAGTTCTAGGTTGCTTCTCTCTTTGGTTAGTTTCCACCCGTTGCTTCTTGTCCTGCCTTCAGGCGCTTTGGAGAATAGCCTGACACTCTCTTCTTTGTGGCAACCCCTAAGATATTGGAACACTGCTATCATGTCCCTCCTCATCCTTCTCTTCGTTAAACTAGTATAAATAGTATAAATAGTATAAATAGTAAAATTCAATTAATATGAAATCTGCATTTAGTTTGTAAGTTAAGGATTCATTGCATCTGTTTGGCTGAATAGAAAAATGGTCTTTAATAATGAATATAATATGGACAATAGATATAATTATGTTCAGGAGGCTGTGCAACACATGTAATGTTCAAGGTTTTTAATGTTTAATGTTCTAATTATTTTATATTGCTTTTTAATGATCTATAAAGTGTCCAGAGTCACCCAACAGTGAGCTTGGTGACAAATAAATTTAATTAATTAAACAAATAAAATAGGGCAAGCTTCAGAGATTATTAATGATTTTTTTAGTGCTCAAAATTATCTAGCCTGAATAGTCAGCTCCTTGGCTGTTTAACCTAGAATGATAAGGTTTGTTCCTTTAAAGTTTCTTTCAATAAACACATTGATAGATTGTACACTTGAAAATAAGTTGTCCATGTAAAATAATACCTGTTCTGACCAAATTATGTAGAACTTTTCAACCAATGAATTGTGGTCTTTCTTTGCTATAAATTATTTGCAGTTGCTCACATAGGTTTTTAAAAAACTGGGATTGATATAATGAATGGTGATGCATACACCACACACACAAATTTCGTTGCAAAGAAAATAATGTTTATGATGAAAATATTGCATAATATAGTACATTTAATTTTAATTTTATATATAAAATATAATTTTTATTGACAAATATCTGATTATATTTCTCCACTATAAAATTCATTACAGGCAGTAAGGTTCTATTGATAGTTACTTGGTAGTTGTTTCTCTAGTTCCAAGACATTATACAGATAGTCCTTAACTTACGACCATAACTGAGCCTAGAATTACAGTCATAAGTCATTGCAAATTTATAAGCCAAAGATCAGCTTGTAGCAATAAAAAAAAAATTCCCTCAACAACACAAGGCATTTACATTGGTTCATAGAGTAACAGCTCTGCAGTGATAATTTTTAGCAGTTCTGTAACTGCAATGGAAGACAAGAACACATATTGCATAACAATCACCAGGACTTTTGTCTCTTAAGTCTACCATTACTCTGTGGCCTAATTAGATTGGAGGAAAAAATCTTTCAATAAATGCATTCAAATTTCTATTTACCCGACATAGAAGAAATTGGCTTCTTTCAGCCTAGTGAGCAGAATTTATTGATTTATTTATAATGTTCAATAGATAATATTAACATGTTTTTTCTCTTAGGTGAAAGAACATTTAAGTGTGATCACTGTGATGCTACATTCAAACGGAAGGATACTTTGAATGTTCACATACAAGTTGTTCATGATGGCCATAAGAAATATAAATGTGATCTTTGTGACAAAGCCTTCGTAACACCATCTGTTTTAAAGAGCCATAAAAAAGTGAGTATAATAAAAAAATAACTTTATAAAAGTTTAAAAAAGGAACATAATTATTTATTGCACAAAGTTTATTTTACATAATTCACATTTAATGTATAAATTATTAGAATAGAGGTCCCCAACCTTTCGGGCACCAGGGACCCATTCTGTGGAGAGGGGTTTTTCCATGGACCGGAGGGTGCGTGGTTTTGTGTGCTACCTGTATCCAGCCGATGGGGCTTTGCTTGTTTGTGCAGACTGGTTGCTGGCATGCTGCAGCCCAGTACTGGTCAATGGACCGGGGGTTGGGGACCCCTGTATTCTCCAAAGTTGATCTATATTCCCCCCAAAGTCCACTTAAGTTGTTTTCGAGTTCAGTATGATAAATCCATTTCCCAATCTTTTTCAATCTTCTTAGGGAAAACCAATGGATTACTTATCCATTCAGTCAGTTTTCTGCTGCTGTAAAGGAATCAAACCTGAACTTCAGGAAGGCATTTTAATTTCTTCAGTCAGTTCTAAATATGTAACATGCATATATCTCTTTCAGTCTCTCCTTCACTGAATCTATTACTTTAAATCAAATTCATTTTGTGAATCTGATTTAAGTCCAGTTACTTGCATTTGGACATATTTTGCAACTTTTATTAATTTGTCAAATAGTTTTAAAAACATTTCATTTTGGGTTTGCAAAGATTGGGAAATGGATTTATCATACTGAACTCGAAAACACCAACTCCTTTTGCTGATCATGTGAGTTGGCACGTTTACCTTTTAATATGGCCGAGTCATGTGGAGATAATGTGTCAGCATCCACTGGGACTTTGTTATGGAGTTGTAGCAGCTTCACTAGAGGACCCTGGAAAAGGTATATTTCTTGGCTGTTTGAATGTTGGTTTAGAAATTGTTATATTAATGTTGCAAGGTGAAACAATATTAAATTTTAAAGCTTTTAAAACCTAAATTTAATATCACAGTGTACTATGTGAAATAGATGAACGATTAAAAAAACTTGGAAGAATAAAATTTAAAAATGAAGACTTAATTTTGCTTTCTTTTGCAAGCAAATTAACTATTTATATTTCCCCTTTATAGACTCACACAGGTGAAAAAGAGAAGATTTGTCCATACTGTGGGCAGAAGTTTGCAAGTAATGGAACTCTGAGAGTACATATTCGAAGTCACACAGGTACAGGCTGCTCAAAAATTAATACCCTTTTCTTAGTGTGAACTGCAACTATTCCTTATTTTGTATGACATCATACTCCAGGTTTGTAGTTTTGTGTTAATGATGAAATTATTTCATATCTGTCTTTCATGCACAAGTATGAGGTTTTGCTGATGTTTAAGATAAAGTTATTTGAATACACAGCACCCTTTTCCCCAGACAACTTTTCTTGGACTTAGAAATCAAGCAGAATCAGATGGGAAACCCCATGAATGTCAGGGCAATTGGCCAGACTGGAAACTCAGACAGTAAGCTAGAAAAAGGCAGTGGCAGACCATTTCTGTATGCCTGCCAAGTAAATAGCATACATAAAGTCACTAAACTCATTCCAAGGTAATTTTAGTTTACTTTTCTTTTAGAGTTCTTGTAGTAGATCTTTGTATCCTAATGATTTAAATAGTAATATAAGTATAAACACACACACACATACGCACACACACACACACAAAATTAGACGTTTCTTCCTTTGATAGAAGTAGAACTGAAAGTGATCTAAAAACCAAGATTCTTCTATTGGACACATGCCAAAAATTATTTTAAGAATAATTTGCCAGTTTAGAAAATTATATTAGATTAAAAAAAGAATTTTTTTTTCATATTTTAGATGTTTCAGTTACTAATCACTAGGAAAATTTATTTATAAAGGTATTAAAATAGGAAATATTTAAGATTTTAATTCATTATAAATTTTGTTCAGATTGCAGTACTTTTTTTTCACTTTTTCTCCAAACTGTGTCTCAGATATCAATTAACTAAAAGTATTTTTAAAAAAGTCACATCCCAGAACAAATATGAAATTCAAAAATAGCATCCATATATGCTTTACAGAAAGGGCTTGAATTTTACAGAATAATAATACAATTTGGTTGGAAGAAGTAATGAAGGAAATATAGCATTGTTGGAGAAATAGCAGTTGTCAGGCAATTAGCATTTTAATAAACAGCATTGCAGGAATATCAATAAAAAACTGAAAAACATTCATGAAATACCAAATGGAGAGTAGTTAGTTGAAAATAATACTAATAGGGGAGGTAGCAATTATCAGGGGAATAAGATTCAATGCAGAAAACTAAAAAAACCACCCATGTTTTTAAGGCAGAGAGTGGGTATAGCATATATTCAGTGGGTCCAATACATAATTTGATATAAGGGGGAAAAGGAAGAATGTGAGTTTTGGTTTGGTTTATTAGGTATTGAAGTACATGTAATCCTTGACTTACAACTATTCGTTTACTGACCATTCCAAGTTACAACGGCACTGAAAAAAGTGTCTTATGCCCATTTTTCACACTTATGACTGTTGCAGCATCTCCATGGTCACATAATCAAAGTTCAGACACCTGGCAACTGGCTCATATTTATGATGGCTGCCATGTCTCAGGATCATGTGATCACCTTTTGAGACTTTTTGACAAGTTAAATCAATGGGGAAGCCAGAAGCACTTAACAATCGTATTATTAACTTAATTTCAGTGATTCACTTAACAACTGTAGCAAGAAAGGTCATAAAATGGGGCAAAACCTACTTAACAAATGTCTCACTTAGCAACATAAATTTTGGGCTCAATTATGATCATAATTCAAGGACTACCTGTACAATATATCAAGGGTTGTTGCAAAATGTTTTGTAATATGTCACTTGTTTCAATCCAATTTTTTCTAGTTCCTCAAAGATTTTCTTCTGTTAGTACTTGTTGTTGGTACCATTATCTTCCCAAACCACTAACTATACTTGTCTATGCTGCCTAATAGGAATAACTAGAACTAATAATTCATAGCTGTCATTGTACATAGCACAGACATATTTCCAGAGTGAAATAGATATTCTAAAGCATTCTATTCACCACAGACTAACTATTATAATAATTGGCAAGCTGCTGAATGTTTTAGTGGTGCTGGTTCCCAACTTAAAAGAGGAAGAATTGGCATATGACATATAAAGTGCTTGTTAACAAATAGCCTTTTTATGACATTCTGTTCATAAATAAATTTGGCTTGTGGGAAAATGACAGTACATGTGCAGTTAATCATTTGTTTGATAAATCTTAATCAGTTTCATCTCACATGACCACCTGTTAAGATTAAAGCTGTTTATTTGTTCGATCCTTTTTGTAATTCTGTCTAGATCTACATTACTCAGAAGTAAATCTGAAATATTTGTATACCCTGTATGCTGGTACAATCTGTCATGCTTATAACACTCTATTACAATAGCCTTTATTTTACTACTATCCTTTTAAAATAGATAATTCACTATGCTAACCTAGAAACAGCATTGTAACCACTGCATCACCAAGGTTCATTGTAAATAAACTAATATAACATTGTAATTAAAAGCAATTCTTCTCCAATCAATCAAAAATTTTGGTCCATTTCTTCTCTTTGTCAGCACTCCCTCTCCCTTTGAAGTTTTCATAAAATCAAAGAATTATAGAATCATATATTTTGGAGGAGCCATTGAGTTCAATCACCTGTTTAAAGCTTAGAATAAGACTCAACCTTAAAGCATCCCAAATGATTGGCTAGCATCTCCTTGAATATCTCCACTAAAAAGAAACTCTTGAGAAATGGCTTCTATTGTCTAAACTTCTGAAAAATGGAATTAGAAAATATTAGCTACAATATCAACTATATATGATATCTGCTTCAATAAAGGGACTCAAACAATGTTATTGAAGAAATAACAGATGAAACAGTTGGAAAGTAGAACAAATTAGTCCCACCTTAGGTACAAAAATCAGGCTGGATGATCTTGGGCCAGTCATTCTCAGACCAACCAACCACACAGGAAAATAGGAGGGGGAAGTATTATTTATGTTCACTGCCTTGAGTTAATTATAAAGTAATAAAGGTAGAATAATCTAATCTAATAATTATACATAGACACAGTTATATTGTCAGAAAGTAATGAACTTCAGCAACAAAAACTAAAATAAGCAGCACTTAATCAGAACCAAACTTTGTCAATTGTCGTATATTCAATATAACTTAAAGCTAATGCTTACAATTCTGGATAGCATTTTTCTGAAGATAATTTCACATAGTAATCTATGTTAATATTATAAAACTGTAAAAAAATCAGTTGATATTAAAATGTTGAATTATTTCCATGATTTATTCAGATTACTGAGTTCAGCTAGTCACAGTACAATTTTATATACTGTAAAATAGATTTTCCTGATCTTATTACTTTAGTAAGAAACCCAAAGGTAATATTTCCTCCATTTTTTTGAAGAATGTATCTGTTGTCTATAAAAATGCTGTTATTATAATAAACCAGACCACTTTGTGACTTCTGCATTCCTAACCTATTCAGGTTGTTTATCACTGTCTAACATATCTCTCCATGACAGTTAAATTTTCAAAAGTACCTGTAAAGTTTCAGGAAACTGTCAGCTTCCAGTTAGTTTGCTACTAGTGGATGGGAGAGATTCATAATTTCAAAGAATATCTTGCCTGAATACTTGTGACATCTTTAGATCAGTGAATAACAACACCTAGTAGGTTGATGATTAAGAGGAAGTATAAAAACAACTAGCACTCCATATGGGTCAAATATTCTAAAGCTTTGTGTGTGCAACTGATTTCTTTCTTTTAAATATACAAGGGCACAAATCAACATAGAAATATGCTTATGTCCATTAAAGTTAATAGTTTTGAGTACTTATACACTGTTTTAGATTACACCCCAAAATACAACTTTGACTTTTAATCTAAACAGATGATAGTTAGTATGAAAATAAATATTTGATTTTAAAACAAATATACATTTGACTGAGGTGCCAAGTGTATTCCTAGTTCCATCAAGTTTTGTTACTCTTTCTTTAAAATATTTCTTTAAAATCTTTCTCAATAAATGGTATGATTTATACCATAGTAAATAGTGAGTATCACATTGGACCATGATTGCCTTACAGATGATTTTATTACATCATATATTGCTGAACTTCCAGAGTTCAGTATTACACCACACACTTGATGCCTATTTTTAATGCATGTAAAATATCAATACTCTGCAAATTCTTGAGCTGTAATACCTACAATACCTGTAATACCTTCTTAAATCTGTTCTAAGGCAAAAATTCATTTAAGACTCGTTAGTTAGCTGGAATTGATTTAGATTATTTATTTTTGGTTTGTAAAAATGTTCTTAATTGAATATTATTATATTTTCCACTGATCATTTTATAATCACTGTTTGTATAAGGGTATAAATTCCTTATCCGAATGTTATTCCACTGACCTGTTTTTTAATAGCAAATTTTATGTCTCATCTTTTGATTTCCACATCACCTATACTCTTGCTATTTCTAGGATAAACAAGGAAATTATTAGATAGCTGGGCTAAGCAATAGTATGATTAAAATGCACATAACACAGAGTACAGTAGTAGATTATAACCATTTGTTTACATTACAATTTTATGCTTTTTAAAAACTTAACTATGAAAATAGCTGTTGTCTAACAACTTGTTTATTTGTTATTTTTCTTCTCTCTCTTTCTCTTAAAAAATATACCATATGTTACTTAGCAGATTTCTTCATGATTGTCACAGAAGCTCCATTAGCTTAATTGACTTTTCTAATCTCTTTGAATATATCTTCATAGTTTACAATGTTATTTGCTTTTCCTTTAATCATGCTGCCTGCCTGTTGTGATTGCTACTCACTGTTGTCAATTGATCACACTATCTCTGCTTAGAAAAACCCTCTTATAACTTCTTTTGTAAGCTGCTGCATTGATCATCTGGCAGGAAGCACTGAATGTGCAATCCAGATGGCTTCTTGACAGTCTCACCTCTCCTGACCTCATGCCCAATAAAATTATCTTGATTTTGCAAATAAGGTGGATTTTGCAAACTCCAGTTGGAATTGTTGACTTTTTGTAGTGCTAGAGTACCGAAGAGTTTCTTTTTTCCTTAATCTGATTTAGGTCATTTGAGGATTTTTATTATGTAGTTTCTCTCAGCAATAATATATATTGGGAGTGATGAAATGAAGCAATATCAGACCATGTTTAACAATCCCTATAGAAAATATATTTCACTGTCTCTATTATTTAATTATATATCAAAATTATAATATGGATCATCTCAGAGGAAATGAAACATCTAAACACATTTTAATTTTAAAAGTGCAAAACACTTTGGTCCACCTTGATGTTAATGTTGGAAATGAGCTTAAAGTTATTATCCAAAATGTTGACTAGAAAAGATTATCTATTTAAATTAATGTCTGTGTACTTGTATGTTTTTCAAAGTGTGGACAAATATTTAAATACACAATCTGGTTGTAAAACCATCAATTAAGCTGCAAAAATGTTTAACAGCTGTGAATTAATTTTAAAAGTTGTTAAAAACTAAAATGACTTAAATCACTCTTTTAAAGCAGCTCTATCTTTTTATCCAGTATGCTTGAAACAACTGAAATATTACATATTTTAACTTGGAAAAGCTTTTTACTGTAACCTTCATAAACTATATAAGCTCTAGCCATAAAGATTAGCTCAAGTAATGAGATGAAGAACTGAATCCCTGTTCCTAATTCCACAAGTCAACAGAATGATAGATTATTCTTCCTTCACTAGTGACAGAATCCTCTATCCCTTCTGAGAAGAAAGTAGCATATGGATATATATGTTCTTTATACAAGGTGCATTTCTGTATGCTACCATTATCTTGGTATCTGATATCTTCTTTCCCAATATTTTTATCTAGGACAGTTATCTTATTTTACCTAACTTTAACTTAGGGTGTGGTGGCTGTTTTGAAAAGATTTCTGATTGTGATCTACTTTAGCATAATTTGTCAATATTAAAAATAAACTTTGTCTCAAAGGAATATTTTTGGGTACAAATGGCCATCAACAAATTCATAGCTAATTAACATTGTACTAATCGAAGAATCAGTGCTATATAGAAGCAGTATTCGTAAGATCAATGACTTGAATGTACTGTCACAGAATTGTAGCAATCATATTCATGGAGATGGAAACAGCTCTGTTTATTGTCAAAGCTGAAATGGTCCTATAGAGCAGTGATGGCAAACCTTTTAGAGACTGAGTGCCCAAACTGTAACCCAAAACCCACTTATGCATCATCGGGTGCCGGGTGGGTGTGGCCCATTGGCTGGGTGTGGCCCATTGGCTGGGCGTGGCTACGGTGGTAATGGCAGACTGGGTGGGACTAAAAAGTTCAATCAATCAATTCCAATTTTGCAAGATCTATTTTTTCCCCACGAGAAGTTGAAATTGACTGATTGATTGAACCTTTTTTTTTTTTTTTGCACATGGCTGCGGAGGCCTAAAGCGGAAAGGTTTTATAAAACCCAGCTGAAGGCCTAGGACTGGGGTGACGGCATGCGTGCCCACAGAGAGGGCTCTGAGTGCCGTCTCTGGCACCCGTGCCATAGGTTCGCCACCACTGCTATAGAGTCTCCTGGTCTTTCATGCTAATTCATTAAAATGCTTCAAATGTGGCTATTGTCTGGACCTTTTAAACATAGTACACAAGTAGTACAACATGTATACCATATTTTTATGCATATGTTTTCACCCCTTTTTCATTCCTTCCCCACCAAATTTTTCCCTTTTTATATTTCATATTTTTTTAAAAAATAATAAAGTTGATTAAAAATAAACAATTATGATTCAACAAATATATAAATACACACAAACATAGATGGCACCCACCATATGATTAATTAATTAACTTTAGAATATAATTTCTGTATTGCCCCAGTCTCACAATTCTGGAAAATGTATAAGAATATCAGATAGCAATCTTGAAATGCAAGCCATACATCAATTAAAATTTTGCTCAGACAAAAGAACTAAAATTTAATTAAATCCACCTACTTTGATAGTTGAAGCTTTCTGTTTCATAATCTAAAGCAATTCTTATTTTATAATTAGCTACCAAACCGTCTCTTAACTACAGAGCTATATTGGTGTGGGTACAAACCTCCCTTCTGTGAATAAAACAAAATCAGTGGGGATGGGACTTTCTTGCTTTTCTTTAAGCCTATGGAAATTTGCTACTGGGAAATGGAAAAGCTATTTCCAATTGTATATGACTGTTTCAGAGAGACAAAAGTAGAGTTGGGAATGTTATGAAGTGTCCTTTCTTAAATAAACAGACAAGTAGCTTGTGATCCAGACCATATTCTTTAATAGCTAAAAAGAGCCTAAGTCAGTTCTTTAAAACATGACTCTTATCTATCAACAAAGAATAAAAGAATGGGGAAGGTCTCAGAATTAGGCTGTCAGCACTCCATTGTTTCCAAACATTTCTAAACATTTTTCTTGAAGTGCAAAAACCAAACAACATAAAAATGTCAACTGGATTAATTAAATGTTTGAGTCCAAACAGTTCCTGCAGTGTCCAAAGGATGACAGCATGGTGTGGTGACATTGGGGGTCATGAGAGATAGTGTCACGTTTCAAACAGATGTGGAATTAATAAATCAGAGCATTTTGAACAACTTGCAGACCTTGTTAAAATGCTTGCCTAAACCTCTACATTTAGAGTTAATGAGTTAAATCAGTGCAAGGAAAGAAAGAAACAATTCATTTGGCAAAGAATACTGCAGTATGCCCTCCCTCCTCCATCCTGTTTGTTCTATTCCCAAAGTATTAAAATGTTTCTGAGAAGCTCCATATAGCATGTTTACAATATATTTATGTCTAGGTACATAATAAGTAACTGATGTAACAAATATACTGTATGTAAATTATATAGTAAAATGGTTTTAATGCCATCTTCCTCAGAAAGATGTTTGACACATAACCTGAACATTTGACTTTTAAGAACCCCTAGAGAAGTACTAAAGAAAATGGGTATGCAAAGAATACTTAAACGAAATAAACATGTCAGCATGAAGTCTTGTCGCTTTCTGTATTTCAATCTATAGATGATAAAGCCCAAGATGATAGGTCAAAGTCTATTGACAGAGAAGGAGGAGGAAAAGGAGAAGGAGGAATGGAAACATAAGCAGGAAATTTGATAAACTGCTGAAACATTGTCAAATAATCCAGACGAATACCATTGTCAGAAGAGTTAACAAGATAACAAGACACCTTTTTTCCAAGTGAGAAATAGAACAGGCCCCTGTAGCAGTTTGAATGTGAAGAAAACGAGGGGAAGCATGCTCGGAGTCAGTAACTCTGTAAAGTAGCTGTACTGAAACTTGGACTTAGAATTTTGGACAAATTTTCTGCTTTGGCGAAGGTGTTACCAACAGGCAGTGTATACGCCAAAGTAACTCCCTTGAAACTAAAGTGCTGAATAGAACCAACATGAAACTGGTAACTGAATTCATTTAGGGACTTAAGAGAAAATATTTCCTTTGCTAACCTTAGTGTAGGCTCTTACTTTATTGGTTAATTGTAATTTTATATTGTTTTGTCTTACCCTATATGTGGCCATATTATTCCTGACTTGATATACTCGTGTGAAGCTATCTTGAAGAAAAACAAAGTAAAACATCTGAGAAGAAAGAATGGGATTAGGGCAGAGTTCTTCAAGTCATTTTACAAAATAGTAATAGCAATACCACTTCATAGTGCTTTATAGCCCTCTCTAAGCAGTTTACAGAGTCAGCATATTGCCTTCAACAATCTGGATCCTCATTTTACCCACCTTGGAAGGATGGAAGGCTGAGTCAACCTTCACCTGGTCAGGATCAAACTACTGGCTGTAGTTCAATACTAGTTAGACTGTAGTACTGCGCCACCACGCCCCTCCATTTTCTGTGAAGCTTATGCCCCATCTGTCACTTCTGAGTGAATTAAATGCTTTACTGTATAACATATTAGATTAGGAGAGCAACTCTTTTTTTTAGCTCAAAATCTGAATGGAATATGTGTTAGGAGTTATATGCCTTCAACTTACCAGAAAAAGAACCCTAAATTTGCTATTATTTAAAGTAATTAAAAATATTTAGCATAATTATCCTCTCATACATTTAATAATTTTTCTTGGGTAAGAACTTACAGAGGAATTCTAGAGGTCAAAGAATTTCAGGCCCTGAGATCTTCTTTACCTCTGTATAATGTGAATTTTGGCGAAATGATATTTTTTACTTTCTTCTTTTTATGGTAGAGACTGTTACAAACCTTGTTTTATTTGGCCACAGATAAAATCATTTCTTATACTGTAAATTTATTTTGGAGATAAACAGATACAATTTAAAATCTTACTGCTTCCATTTTGTAATTGTTTTCTCTCTAATTAGTTCTTTCCTTTACAGGAAAGAACTCGCAACGTCACGTGATGTGTTGTGACGTATCACGATTTTTTTTGCCATTGCTGGCAATGGGGTGGGCGCGGTTTCGTTATGATGCATCCGGCCCGTGGGCCAGCAGTTTGACACCCCTGCTTTACAGCATAGCATTTTAGGTGGCTGGCAGGAGAAGGAGTATTAAATTCTAACTTATTTACTTAGAGAACCAGTTGTTTTTAATCAGTTAGAACATTTATTAACAATCACATCTCATGGACAATATGACAAGTTGTTTCTATTACAAATACATCAACAAAGGTCTATGCTTATTTATAAGTGATAATTTACTCTTTAGAAGGATAAGCTTTCCTTCTTTTTATGACCTTCCTCCTCAATTTCTCTCTTCTATTTTTAACTCTATTTCTCTTTATATAATTCCTTAGCTTAGTACAATGCAAATATTCCATCATTTCATTACAAGTTTTTTTTTTATAACTGATTACTCCGAAATGTTGTTCTCATCTTATGGTCATCTACATTTCTGTGGCTTTGATATAGTAAGATTAACTCCATTTATCTGGGAGAGTTGAATAAAGAATTTTTAGATGTCACTCAGTAGTGGTAGAATTCAGTTGATTTATTTTAGTTAAGTGAGATACATGGATATAATTGATTGAAGTAATTAAATTATATAAGGGCATCAATTGCAATGATATTTAACTGTGCAGCCAGAAGCACACAATATATTTTGGGAACACTTAATGGCTGTCCATAAGCATGGCATATCCTGAATATATGTAGCTACGAACTGGTTTGAGATAGGAAAACAGAATGCTGACTATCATGTTAGACTCTAGACCAGTGGTGGCGAGCCTATGGTGTGCCAGAGGCAGCATTCGGAGCTCTCTCTGTGGGCAGAGGGTGTGGCCGCCATGGTGCTGCAGGGCTGCCTGGGCGATCTGCTACAGAGGGCCATGGAGGCGGTGGGTGGCCCTGTGGGCAGGCGGGGCAGGAACGGAGCAGGGGGCGGGGGTGGAGTGGGGAGGGTGGAACAAGGATGGGGCAGTTTTTGGGCACTCGGTCTCTAAAAGGTTCGCCATCACTGCTCTAAACTATGGTTGTCTAACATTTTGGCTTGCCTGGGGAAAACTGAATGAAAAGGAATTATGTTGAGGCACATATAAATATGTATAGTTAATGCATATAAATAAATGTCCTTTATTTATTTATATTTTTATTGTATTGTGGGACCACATTACTAGCTGTCCAGGGCCACATTTGAGCTGGACAAGAGTATACTAGAGGATACTAATTTGCACCTTTGCTTATATGGGATATTTATAGATATTTACCACATTAAAAATTAAAATTAACACATTCACTACCGTACTACTCCTCATGATTGTTTGATAGGTTTTAATACTATATTGTTTTTCAACATAGGCTGGTAAATGGTTTTGATTTTGCAGATCACTGGGAAGTCCTTGGGAGATTCCAGGGTTCCTAAGACCATACTTGAAGAAACACTGACATAAGCTCCCTTGGGTAAAACTTGTGCTTGTGGCATAGTGGCCAAAAACTCTTCACAGATGTTGCTACTCCCAGAATATTTGAGTTGATTTAATTTGGCACTGGACAAATGGCCAAAATATCTGTTCCTATCTTTACATCATTATACTGCAGAGTCAACCAAACCCTTACTGATACCTGAACAGAAGTTGCAATAGATCTTCTGGCATGAAACACATCTTCACATCAGCCCAACTTAATTTATTAAGACAAATTACTCTTTGGATCCCACCATCTAGAGGTGTGTTTGTTTGTTTGTTTGCTTGTTTGTTTGTTTGTTTGTTTGTTTGTTTGTTTGTTTGTTTGTTTGTTCGTATAGTTCATTCTTCTTTGTAGGCTGTAATTCACTCTCATTCCAGTCTCTGACTTATGCATCCCACTCATTACCACATACACAGGACCCAACATATAATAGTTACTTTCACTTGCTTAACAATTGTTCAGTTATTACACACATAAAGAAAAAATCAAATTTATAAGCTGCTTAATTCTTTCTACTAAAAATAATTAAAATAGAATTTATAAGATGCTTTACCAGTTCATCCCTTGGTGAATGAGTAAGATGCACAGTAGATGGCCAGCACCATTCTCAAAATGAAAGTAGCTGGGAAGATGTTGGGAGCTAGATGTTGGAGAAAAATTTTGTAATATTAAGCAGAGCAATATATTTAGACCAGATGTTTTAAGTTGGTTAAAATCAGCATTATTAAAATATTGTACACTTTGGGGAAGACAAATATTGGAACTAGTTATTTTTTTTTACTTTTACAAGAGCATTATCTTCAGATTCTGGCCTTTCCATAATACCATCATCTACCATATCAGTAGTTTAGCTATTGCGAACTGTGTCTTATTTGTCACATTCTTCCAACTATTCTACTCCCATCTTTGACACAATAGTGCTAGCCTGAGAAGGAATATCATCTTATTAATTGTTGCATGACTTTTTTATTAGTTATGTTTCTTGCATGATTTTTCATTAAACGAATTAGTAATGCACTGAATGTTCGCCAAAAATAAGCATGCTTTTAGTTAAAATATGTGTATCCTTTTATATATTTTTTATGGTAGTCCATATACCATCCCAGCAAACATTGCATATCAAAAAGCAATAGCATGTGTAAAAAATAGCTACAATTTAAACCAGTAAAGTTGTTGCTAGAATAGGGAGTAGATTATTCCAAATTTGTTAAGACAGCATTGTTGTCTTTTTGATTTTGTTTTATTTTTCCAGGGAAGTAACTGCATCAGTCTATCGCAGCAAACATAATTCTGGGCAACTTAACACATTTAGTGCTGCTTATGATTACATGGATAGTTTCTTTAAAGCTTGGGATTTTTCGGTCTCTGGTCTCCCGCAATACAAAAGCTCTCCCATGAAAATCATTTCAGTATGGTGTAGTTATGAAATGCAAGGTGCATGTGTAATAGTGCCAGTCAGCTGGATCTTTCCCATGCATTTGGCAGTCTGCTGGTAACAAGACCTTCTTTGTGTGAATAGTGGCCCACAGAAAGATCTGTCTCTTGGAAAATACACATGCTGTTCTACTTTGATGTTCTTTTTCTTCAGGCAACATTAGACCCAAGTAACGGTTTGAAAACATATAACAATAATGCTCTAGCTAAGCAATTTAGGGCTTCATCACTTCCTATTTGGGCAATCATCTGAAAAGTCCTGGGTATGCCATAAGATATTAACAGAGTGATTTTACTGGTCTTGTTTTCAGGTGAACGCCCTTATCAATGTCCCTACTGTGACAAAGCTTTTAGCAAGAATGATGGATTAAAAATGCACATCCGTACCCATACAAGAGTAAGTAGGATGACTTAATGATTTTGCTATGATCTGCCAAATTTAAAAAAAAAACTGGTGGAAAGAAAAAGAAAATGATGTTTCTAGGCAGATTGAGAACTGAAACATCTAAACATGAATTGATAAAACTGGTCCAGTTGAGCAAATGTGAGATCCTTTTTTTATGTAAATATGAAACTGTTGGCATATCAGTATGCATATTTTAATTCAGTTTTGTTATCCTGGATGTAGAATGACTGTAATATTGTATTGTTGAGCTTGTATTGTAAATGAAATGTACCAATTAGGTGTTTCGCTTTGTTCATGTATACATATAATTTGGTCCTCCATCTGAACAAGTGATCTATTTTGCCCAATATTTTCACTGGTTTATGTTTCTATTTCCCAATCATTGGGAAAACGAAAGGATTTTTTTTCCCTTTGGCCAAGCAGGAACAAGCAGATAATTTTTATGGATTTCTTGGAATAGAGAGAGCCCTAATACTTACTATTGGGTCCTCTAGGTTTTGGGAGATTAATACCTAAGCACTAATACCTACATTTTATGCATATGTTTCATCATATGCCTCTACAAGGCTTCCTCAGTGCAACAGTTCAGAGGGGAAGTTGCCTTCTACTACTGTAGTCTGCATCACATCTGAATGGAGTGGTAATGGTGGTAGCCTTGATTGGTGATGGGAGGTTTCTTATGGAATGTCAATCAGTTGATTCAGGGGAGTCCTTTTAAAAAAGAAACAAGTTTTTTTTAAAAAAAACAGCTGTATAAATCCAATTCCTGATAGCAGTATAATTTGTTTATAAATCCTTTCAAGAGTTGTCATCCTTTCAAATCTACTATTTCAAGTTTGAATATTATCGCTTAGAAATGTCTGGCTTTAACGCATTCTGCTTATGCTATATATCTTTGTTGTGCTAGCCATGAATCCCCGTTAATGGGAGATTCATTTTTCCTTGAAACAACTTGTGCCAACAATAATGACTGGAAAACATCTGCTGATTTCAGTTACAAGAACTGCTATAATAACTAATATTATCCAGATTAAATATGGGCCTTTTTCTGTCATGGTAACAGTCTTCAAAACTGATTTCTGTAAAAACTACTACTGCTATACTCTTTTAAAATGAGAAAATTTAAATAAAACAAACCATCAAGAAGTATCAACTTAGGCCATGAAATTCATATCAATATGCAAACTGTAAATGAGTAACAATTTGGCCTGGTATCCTAGACAACATACTACATATGTATTCACATATTCATACAGCCATTCACAGGTGCATATACTCTCCTTTCTCCCATACCATGCAATATACCTTTTTTGGCTTTAGTTACAACATATACTATTTTCTACTATGTATAGTGCCAATAATACCAGGATGTTTTATGGTGGATAGTGCTTGTTAGCATCATTTGCCATGGGTTACATTTCTACATCGAATTTGGATCTTGGCTGAAAATTGGAGCAGCTTAAAAAAGGAATTATGGCCACATCCCCCAGGAAACTCTTTTTTTGCACTATCCAAGTTAAAACACAGAATGTAATTGAGCTTCTGATGATATGATGCTTCTCCAATACTGAGTCAAGAAGCACACAGTGATTTATCACATAGCCATTGCCAAAGTTATGTAGAGCATGACTTTTGTTTTCTAATGAACCAACTGTTGCTTTGCCTGCTGGACAGAAGAAATCAACATGATCAGACCACCCACTGCCACCAGACAAATGATATTAGATTAAATTTGTCCTCTAGAATGTATTAGTTTAATAGCTAAATAGTAATCCATGGACAAGAAAGAGAACATTTTACAATATCTTCTGACTGAAAGGTAGATTATAATGACTGCTTTTAGAAATGCTTTGGGTTTGTCAGATATATATTTAGAAGTCTAATTTTACAGATTAAAAGTTCAGTCTTTTTTCCCATCTACTAAAGTAATCGTTAGACTTTCCAGTCTTCCAGCTAAAAGTAAAACAGTCTCTTACTAGGATTTTTTCTGGATCTTTTATTGCCACACCCTTAAGACATGGTTATTCCAGCTTGCGGGACTGGCCTAGGGGAATATTTTTAGTGGGGGTTTTAACATAATTTTAAATCACTTAGACCAATTATGAATATTTGTTTTTTAATTATGTTTTAATCTGTAGTTTTGATATTTTGTATTTTTATCTGGTTGTTAGCCGCCCTGAGTCCGCAAGGAGAAGGGCGGGATATAAATATAAACAATAAATAAATAAAAATAAATAAAATATTTTGATCATTTTTATAGCTCATTTTTTAACTGACAATGGGAAAAATAGTGACCTCATAATATAATCTTCATATTGTAAAGAAAGTCATATGTGATATACATAATGACATCTTTCCATGTGATGGTAAATAGAAATAGAATGCAGCCCTTACAGCAAATCATATATATGACAGCAAGAAAAAACAACCAACTGAAACAGCAACATCGCATATGCAAACACCAGAAAAGCAGCGAGATGACTGCGCATGGCAGAACATACACTCCACATGGGCGGGGCGCGAGGAGAGGAGCAGGGTGCCTAAATTCAAACAGCTGTCAACGAGCGTGACAGAAACAACAGAGCAATTAACCACGGGGGGGAGCCGAATAGACCGGTAACACGCTCGTTAGCCAAATGCTTGGCGTTACAGAGACTATAAGAACATGATTCTCAATCCTGGCTAGAACTCTGACGATGTCAGCAGACGCTGACAAAAGCTACATTTTTAAATAAAATCTTCAATCTCGGTGATCTGGATTTTAGTTTTTGAATATGAATATGAATATACCTGAGAATATACCGCAATCCTAATTTGAAATTCTAGGATTAAACATGGGATATTTTTTTGCAATTATGTTGTATAATAATAATAATAATAATAATAATAATAATAATAATAATAATAATAATAATAATAATAATAATAATAATAATAATAATAATAATAATAATAATAATAATAAAGTTGGAAGGGACCTTGGAGGTCATCTAGTCCAACCCCCTGCTCAGGCAGGTAACCCTATACCGTTTCGGACAAATGGCTGTCCAGTTTCTTCTTAAAAACTTCCAGTGTTGGAGCATTCACCGCTTCTGGAGGCAGGTTGTTCCACTGGTTAATTGTTTTAACTGTCAGGAAGTTTCTCCTTAGTTCTAGGTTGCTTCTCTCTTTGGTTAGTTTCCACCCGTTGCTTCTTGTCCTGCCTTCAGGCGCTTTGGAAAATAGCTTGACTCCCTCTTCTTTGTGGCAGCCCCTGAGATATTGGAACACTGCTATCATGTCCCCCCTCATCCTTCTCTTCGTTAAATTAGACATACCCAATTCCAGCAACCGTTCCTTATATGTTTTATCCACAAATTGGCAAGTGGTACGAGGTCATAGTAACTGTATGCTGGGCATTAGAGTAATTGTTTCAGTGCTAAGAGTATTCTGCTGGAGTTTCATAGCTGAAAGTTCCTAGCGTTAGCACCTTAGTGTTGTTTGCAGATACTAGCCTGTTTCAAACCAATATTACATAAGCTGACTGGCTATGCAAAGCACTTTACCATTACCACTTGGTACTTGACTACTTCTCTGCCTTTTGCTTTCAACCCAACAGCATCCATGTTCTATGAGGATGAGCAGTGAAGATCTAGCTCAGAGAGAAAACCTACAAATGCATTAGTAGGAGCAGTGGGGTATGATCCTATCATGTTCTGATTCTAGAGCTTAATTCTTCAAAGTCAGTTCTGCCTACTGCTTTATCCAGCTTTCCCTCTTCCTTCAGGAACAGTTCATTTGTTATAAGCATGTCAACTTTATTTTCCCCATACAGGACAGTTTTGATGTGGGATACTTACAAGTAAACCCATGAAGATTAAAATTTGTAATGATTCCTTGAAATGATTATACACTATGCAAAATAGAAATTAACTTTCTCATAGTAAGCACAGGTTTGGTTTTTCTTAAACTATTCCACAGAAGAAAAACAAAAGCAGGGACATAAAAAATAAGCAGTGCTACTTCTATGATTAGTAGGAGATTCTGTCAGGAAAATGAACATTCATAATATGAAAATGTTGTTATATGTTCCCTGCTATTGTACATATACACCAAAGATACATATAAGCTGTAGGAGCACTTTGGGAATCAACTAAAGTCATTTTGTTGGGAAAGATACTGAAGGAATCAAAATAAATATGAAAAGATAAAGTAATACAAGGGAGGAAATGATTTAATTATCAACAGTCACTTGGAAAATTAAGGAAAAATATTTCACAGGCATTGAAGGCTCCTGGGCTTGTAAATGACAACTTGTTTATGGTATATCTATAAAATTAAAGAAGTAGCAGTCTTCCAAAGTAAAATAATAACTACATTTATGAAATAAAAATAGACATAAAAATAGGCTGGGTTATGGGTAGTTGTCCTTGTCAATATATTTATCAAATTTATACACTGTCTATCTCAGCTTAGTGACTCTGGGAGGTATGCAAATAAAAAAATATGGCAATGTAAAAAAAAATTCAAAACAGAGTTAAAAACAGAAGTAGAACCTAAAATTAGAGGGGAGAAATTTAAAGATTAAAAACTTAAAGAGGCACAGGAAGTCTTCTTAAGTCACCAACCCCTCTTAGGGTTGCATATCACTCTTAGACCCCATGTTTTGATGCTCTTTGGGAGCAAGATGTTCCATAGGGCATGGGGGATCGTGGAGAAGGCTTTCTTCTTAGTGCTTAGACAGCTGAATTATCTTCACTGCTTGACCAAATGGAACAGGTCAATGTCATTGGAACAGGATGGTTCCTCCAGTAACCTAGTCTCATGCCATGAAGGGCTGTAAACATCTTGAATTGGTTTATAATGCACATTTTGATTTTATATTTTATTTGCAAAAATTTTCCCATTATTATTTTATTTGCACAATAGAAGGTTATTCCAATGAAATGGTTTCTGCACAATAGGTTATATAATGAAATGGTTTCTGTTTCTCACAAAGGGACAATAATTGGTTCAAGGTAACAGAATTTAGTTTGCATATTTAAACACAGTGCTAGGTATGACCACAAGAAACTAAGATTTATGTTATGTATTGTTATTGTTATTGACCGTTAATGTGTTTAGGTTTAAATGTGTCTCCAACTGTTTTGGAGGGAAACTGAAGTTCATATTTGAGCGGGTAAACCAGTTTTAAATCTGATTGGTTTCCGCCTAGTGGCGGCATGTATAAATTTATGTCAGTCTGTCGGTTGAGTTCAGTTCTGTTATTCTTGCAATAAAGCATGTTGCATTAGATCGGTCTGGTCCATGCCTTCAAGAACTCACTATTTAACAATTTATTTGTTTTTTATCCCATCTTTATTATTGATACAAATACCTGAAGGTGGCAAACAATACATTTTCCCCCTCCTATTTTCCCTACAACAACCACCCTGTGAAGTGGGTTGGGCTGAGAGAGAGTGATAGGCCCAAAATCACCCAGCTAGCTTTTGTGACTGAGGCAGGACTTGACCTTACAGTCTCCTGCTTTTTAGCCTGGAGCCTTAATCACTAGACACAGCTGGCTACCTAAGATGAATCTTTGTCATTTTTGTGAGACTAATTGGTTTATTCACAGATCAGTAACTACCAATAACAAAACAAGGAATAGTTAAGAAAATGGACAATCTGGACTCTAGATCAGTTGGAGGTTTTTGATCAAACATTTTTAAGAACATCATGACTGGGACCTAATGCTCTATTGAAACACAAGGTAGAAATTGAGAGCTACTAAGATCAATAAATAATAATAAATAAATAATTGTGTGCAGCAGCACAGAAATTTTACACTAAGTGTTTAATGTTGGAGTATTTCTTTTTGCTTCCACAAGTTACCAGTGGGTCAATACCACACATAGCGTCAAGCCCTGACAAGTTAATTATTGTAAACATAGGATCAGTGACGTCAATGACTGGCAAAAACCAGTGAAATATAAGTGCTTTCTTTCCATTGTCCCAGGCTACATGAATGTTTAATAGAAGTGAAGTCATTATTTTATTCAAGGACTTTCTCCTACAAATGTTATTTCTTTATTAATCACTTATGACATATAAAAACCTGGTAAATCATTATTGAGAATAAACCGAACACCATGTTTGAATGACAGCCCAAGATCCCTAAATTAAATATTTGTAATGATCAATAATTACATAGCTGTGATTTCCTATACAATATTTATATTTATCAATATTTCCGATATGGAACCATTTTGATTTATTTTCAACTTTCCACTGAACATTACATGTACATAATAAAATGGATTTTCAGAGGGCTTACAAAATGTGGTTTTCATAAAGTACAATACAAAACAAATTAAGGGTGTGTTGTGAATTCCTTTTTTCATATGCTGAGACCTATACTTCTGTAAAAATTACAGGGGGCTGACATGGAATATTTTTTTCAATTCATAGTTATACACAAAAGAACTCACTGATGTGAATATTTAAAAGGCAGGTTTCCTGATTAAGAGCCCTATTGTGTTCCTTAAAATAAAATAAATATTTTAAATGCACAAAAGGGGATAAACATTTCACAGGAAAACTGACCATGCAAAAGAGTTCCACTTGCAAGACTCGTTGGAGATCACGAGGTATAATTTTGATGCTCTGTGTATCCATAGCCTTTTTATAGTGTACTTGATAAATTTAAAACCAGCATTAGACATCTTGGAGTGATTTTTCTCCATGATATTTCAATTATTATTTGCATAAGGATATCTGCAATCTGAAAGATTTTCCACAATGCCTTTTCACTGTGCAAGCACTGGTATTTGCCTTTTAAATATGTATTTGGGGAAGGTATTGTATTTGTGATTCTTAGTCTTATGGCTAAGAAGATTAAAAATGGCTTTGATCAAAATGTAATATGTTGTAAATCAGGCTTCCAAAGATGTCATGTTATTTAGTTGTTTGTAGCAGGGGTTATGAAAAACAGACACAGATCCTTCCTCTCAAAACACTGCTTCTAAAAGGCTGGGAAAAATAATACCTCTATGTTAAAGCAGAAGGTGCCAGCCCACAATTTTCCCACCCACTTTTAGTTCATCTTTCAAGAATTATTTTAACTAGCTTTGTTCTGACATACGTCTCTTGGAGCTGAGATATAAAGATACATGATCCTGTGTGGAATTCTGCTCTGTTAACAGCTTGTGTTCTGCATTGGCTCACCTCCACTCCATCTCTTCTTCCTGTGTTACAGGAAAAGCCTTATCAGTGTTC
Source organism: Protobothrops mucrosquamatus (assembly GCF_001527695.2). Taxonomy (NCBI): domain Eukaryota; kingdom Metazoa; phylum Chordata; class Lepidosauria; order Squamata; family Viperidae; genus Protobothrops; species Protobothrops mucrosquamatus. The sequence continues at coordinate 81,406 of NW_015387034.1, forward strand.
TGAGTGCAACAAGGCTTTCAGTCAGAAACGTGGCCTGGATGAACACATGAGGACACACACAGGAGAGAAGCCATTCCAATGTGATGTGGGTTAAGTTTCCTTTTGATCTACTTATGTTTAATTTACAAATGAATCCCAAAGAGATTTCCCTTTAAATTGGGATGCTAAACTACTGACTTCTTAGTTGTAAAGCATTAGGATTTTCTTCTGCTAAATATTTCACTGCATGCAACTGCAGCATTTGATATTGTTCCATAAACGTTCATGATTTGCAGTCCTTTTAAGATCAACTAATTCAGCGTTAAGAGGTTAATTATGTTAGCTCAAGGTTTGTTTGTTTTTTGTTATGCTATGGACAATCTGCTACATATATTTATTTTATGGCAATATTGTTTGCACCACAGTAAATGGAATTTGGATATTTTAGATTATTTGAAACAGATCTGACTTTGTATTGAACACAAGTTGCATTATAAGAGTTGAGTGAATCTGAAAAGATAATTATTATTTTGCAATATGTATGAAATATACAGTAGTATTCTTGTGTTTGTCCATTCAGAACATTTATTGGTTCTTGTTGGCCTTGTTCCCAGGTAAGTGTGTACAAGGCTGTACTTGTATAACTTAACTGAAAGAACTTGAACAGCTATATCTACTCTTATCAGCTGATTTTTCAGAGATTTTGAAATATTTTAAAACGAATAAAAACTTTCATTCTCAAATAAAGATTCATATTATCTATCTGTCTGTCTGTCTGTCTGTCTATCATCTATCTATCTATCTATCTATCTATCTATCTATCTATCTATCTGTCTATATCTATCATGTATTATCTTTGAGCATTTTTAATTGATAATCTTTTGTAGCAAAAAATAACAGTATTCTTTGATGTTTTACAGATATTCTGATGGCCCACTTTATGAGGGTAATTGCTAGGTAATAGTAGATAGATAGATAGATAGATAGATAGATAGATAGATAGATAGACAGACAGACAGACAGACAGACAGACAGACAGACAGACAGACAGACAGATTTAGTTCTTAGTCTTATTTAAAGAACAAAATGAGTACAAGCCAGTCCCACCTTAATTATAGCACCAATACAGTATATATGTTTGCATTTATAAAAATAAATCAGTTTCCAACATTTTCTTATGAATGCTATACATATAAAGGGGAAGACTTTCTTTCTACATCCTGTTCATTTCTTACTTTCTAAGGAAACCATTTTTCCTTTGTCATAAAGCACAATTTATATTATGAGGGAGTCCTCAGGAATTAGAGGTACATAAAGATACATACATTTTATACTATTAATTTGGCTCATTACATTGTCTGCTTTTTTATATTAGAAAAGAGCTGAAAAACTGGGTCTCAAGTCTGCCAAAATCTTGCATACAAGTTAAAATCACTACAAAGCACTATGGCTCACATGCTTTTACTAATATTATTATTCATTATAAATAATGTTCCATGGAACACTCTACCAAAGAAAATAACCTCTGTTCCCAAAATATCTTTAAGGGAAGGTAAGGGAAGGTAAGCATCTTAAAGAAACTTCAGGGGGGTATTGGCCTCAGTTGGGTTCTTCAAGAATACTAGCTTTAACCTAAAGAGACTAATCCCATAGAGCAGTGGTGGCGAACCTATGGCACGGGTGCCAGAGGCGGCACTCAGAGCCCTCTCTGTGGGCACACGCACTGTTGCCCCAACCCCGCCTTCCCCTGTGGCCCCCTCCTCACCAGCAGCCCCCCAGAGGAGAGTCACCCCCGGGCGTGGCCCACACGGAGCAGCGCGACCAAGGACATGGCAGACGGGCAGCAGGGACAAGACTCCGCCCTCGCACCCCGTCGCAGATGATGCTGCGGGGTGCGGGTAGAGGGCTTGGCTGCCATGGTGCTGCAAGGCCACTTGGGCGATCTGCGGCAGGTCGTGGAAGCGGTAGGTGGCCCTGTGGGTGGGCGGGGCAGGGGGCAGAGCGAGTAGGGGCGTGGCGTTTTTTGGCACTCGGTGTCTAAAAGGTTCGCCATCGCTGCCATAGAGAGTTAAATTAACCTCATTCAGAAAATGGCTGACTGTGGGGTTTACAAACCTTTATCCAAATAAGAGGCAACTGCAGAGTCTCTTGCTTTTGTTAAAACAATGAAACAGTGTTACGATGCAAGTTCTACTACTTTTACATTATATCTGCATGGGACATCACAATGTACATGGGAAGTTGTGGAATTTACATTGCTCCAACTCTGGTCTAGGGAACCAAAATGAAGTAATCACTTATTTTTTTCTAATCCAATGATTACCTCATTGCTAAACAGTCTTTCAGTGACAAAAACAATATACATATACATATACACCACCTGACAAGAGTACATAGATATAAAACTGACTTTAATATTGTTAGAATGAGGTGGAAGAGTTCAGTCAAAACAACAAAGACATGGCTAAAGGCTGTGTCAACCCTGCAACATAGACCAAATCAGGAAACTAGCTTCACAGGAAGATAAGAACTATATTTTATTAAGAGGCTATAGTGGCAGAATCTTGCAAGCTTATCCATGGTTTCTCCTCCACCCTCTTATATCACATGGAGTCGGGGGAAGACAGTCCTTTTCTCATACTTTTTCACTTTGACTTCAATACATATTCAGTATCTGTTTTTTCCTACTGGCTACAGGATGTCTTCTTTGAGATCTTCGCTGACCTCTCTGAATAGCTCCGTACAGATTGACTGTGGAACAGATCACAGACTGTTCATGTTCAGATTTCAAATTAACCTCAAGCCAAAATAGAAAGCAACCCATTTTTTTTGCAATATGATCTTAAGGATATATGGACTAATTTCAAGGACAATATCAGGAATCATTTTCTGAGGAGTCCTTGGTGTTCTCAGAGTTTGATGGTTTTCTTGCAGACATTTCATTACCAAACCAGATAACATGATCAGTGCTAGAAGGGGGTAGGGTTTACTCTTATTTTTATATACCAATGGCTTGCCCTGTCAGTATGAATGGGAATGTTCTTGGTGGCTCATTGATTAGGGTTTTTTTGTTGTTAGCTTTTTGTCTTTGTTGGTAGTTGCTTGATTGGGATATTGTTTGCTTCTTGATTATTGGTCTAGTGTTAATCTCTGCTTACTTGGGTGTTGTTGGTGAGGAGATGTTTTGGCCTTTTCAACCATTCGATTGTCTTTTTTCCATGGTATGTAGATGTTGTTTACTTCTATGTGTCTGTTGATGGCTGTTTTATCTGAATGCCAGGCCTCAAGGAATTCTTTGGTGTTTTTGGAGTTGGCTTAATCTAGGATGCTCACAGTTTCCAGTTGAAACTATGGTGGATTTTGTCCATGTGTTAAAAAATTAAGGAGTTAATTAATTAAGAGAGCACCAAAGACCTTACAGTTCAACACTGAGCTACAAATATTCTCTTCTATCAGTATCACTTTCTGATTCAGTCCTGAGTCTCATTGATAGGTATATATGCCTTTGTTTTAAATATGTTGTGAGCCGCCCTGAGTCCCGTTGGGAGAAGGGCGGGATATAAATTAAATTAAATAAATAAATAAAAAATAAATAAAGGAACAAAAAGAACTGTGAAATGAAATCAAAATTGTTTAGGATGAATATGAAAAAAGACTACTAAACAGCAAAGGAAAGAAGAAAACAAACTGGATGCCAGCTCAAACTGGAAAATATAAAGAAGAAAAGAAATGACAAATATCTCAAGAATGAATATAAGAAAGAATTTCAGAGAGCTGTTAGAGGAGCAAGAGGTAGTATCATTAAAACTGTTGGCCTATGGTGCATCGTTTCACCCAACGTAAGGTTACAAACATGAGAGTTTTAGGAGTACAGAGATTTTACAGTCTCTTCATGCTGCCTTTTTGTTTTGTTTTAACCTTGGCAAAGTTTATTTATTTGCAAGCTTTTGAAATGTTACAATCATAGTATATTAAGAAGAATTTATCACTCACTAAGGAATAGGCATTAAGTGTGCATCTGCAAGGAGTTTATTCTTTGTGTTTTGAAAAGATAATGCATTATTGTTAAACTGTTATCACTGTGTGATTGAAAGTCATTAAAGACTGCTTATTAGTAGCAGAATTTGACATAACCATCTGCTGGAATGGCATTCTTAAATGATTTCCAGTAAAATAAATGAGGCATCTGTGATGTTCATACATACATACATATGCAAATATGATTGTGTAATATTTACTGAACTTTGTATATTTATTTGTAGGAGTTATAGCTTCATGATTTTAATAAAAGGGAAATTTAAGAGTTTCCATTTATGTATGGAAATCAGTATGGTCTAATCGTTCACATGGTACATTCGACTATATTGAAAATATCAACATTGGGAAGATGACACATTCCTAATATTAGACAGATTAATATACACCCAGTTTCTGAACCTATATATGGCTGAAGGTGATATATATTGGTCTGTATTTGTTTATATAATAGTCATCCATCACTGAATTATTATTTTTTTAGCATTAGATCCTCCCATGCCATGTAGAATATCGGGCAGCAAGGGATCTCCAACAATTTTGGTTTTGAGTGGGTACTTCAGCTTCTTCACATGTGATGTTTAGAGTCTTTAAGTCTTCCATGATTTTACTTCGCCATATATTTCAAGGGCAACCTTGTGGTCCTTTGGCATTTGGGAAGTCCATTCATTGCCATCTTGGGAATTTGACTGTTCTCCATGCAGAGATTATGATGTGTGAGTTGGACTCTTCTACATGTGACAATTTATGTACCGTAATTTACAAGAGACATTCTTTTGGGGCACTTTTTTGTTAGTAATATGGTCGAAATAGTGAAATTTAGGATTTGGCGAAGGCATCTTTGTTGGAAGATGTCAAGTCTCTTGTTAATATTGCTGATGCCTTCCACGTTTCGCTGGCATAAATAGCTGTCGGGATCACTATAGAGGCAAGCAAATGGGAATTTAAGATTCAGTGATATAGATGATGAGGATCAGATTTTATTCAGGGCCAGCAATCTGTTCCTGTAAAAATTATAAGCACTACAGCAGAGTTTCTCAACTTTTTGGCTTTGCGGACTGGCAGGGGATGGTTCTGCATGTGTGCATGTGCGCACAGCTCCATTTGCATGAGCAGCAGGCACGCGCGCACACCACTCAGACAAATGGATCTCGTGCACACTTCTGCTGCCCAGTTCCGAAAGGCTCAAGGCCCGGTAGTGGGCCGTGGCCTATGGGTTGGGGACCCCTGTGCTACAGAATCATCAATTTTTAAAAAAAGAATCATCAAGAAGAATCTCATTAAATTAAAGAACACAATAATTGCTTTTGAGGTTTGGCTAATGAAATCAGATCTGTATTTGTATTTATGTTTCAGATATAGAACAGGAAATTACATTATGCAAAATTGCTCATTGTGTATTGCAGAACTACCTTAATGTTCATACATTTATGTTTATACAGGTAGTCCTTTATTTACAGCCACAATTGGGCCCATAATTATGGTTGTAAGTCCTTGTGGTCCTTAAGCAAGGCATCCACATGATTGCCTTACTTAATGACCACAGTCCTGGCTCTATTTGTTGTGATTGTTAAATGAACATGTACGTCATTAAGCTGAGCATAGGATGCTTCAGAGCTTGAGGGAGGTCCTGGGAAGCCTGGTGCAGGCTCAGGCAACATCTCTGAGGTATCCCTTGCATAACTTGTTCTCGCTGGTTCCCACATTTTGGAGTCTCCTCCCCACACTATCAGGCCTTGCTCTACTTGCCTCTTTTGAAGATTGCCTTTTCAAAAGAACACCCACCCAATGCAACATACAGCCTTCCTGCAGAAGCCACCTCAAGCCATCCCAGAAGTGGGCACCATTCTCACAATCTCCTAAAAAAGAGATTCTGAGAGATTATGAAAATGATATCCACCTCCACAATGGTCCAAGGTGGCCTCTATAAAAGGCCATGCATCATATTGGTTTCTTTTCTTTTGGAAAGGCGATTTCTGAAAATTGCCTTAGCTAATGCACCATGTAGCCTTTTTATACAGAAGTTGTTTCTTTCCTTCCTGGAAGTGGGCACAATTTTGTATAGGAAGGCTGTGCAGCACCTTGGCTGATTCTCTTTCAGAAAAACAATCTTTGGAAGAGGTAAGTGAAGAAAGGCATGACAGGGCAGAGAGGAGGCCCAAGGGTATGTGTCTTCGCTGGGTTGATGAAGGACCAAGTCCTGTGGACCCAGCCAGGCAGGAATCAGGCCCTAGGGACTGATAGGCAAGGGGGGACAGTTACAGTGTCTCTGGTCAATCATAAGGACAGGCTGATTGCCAAGCATTTGAATTGTGATCATGTAACTGTGGGGATACAGCAACAACTGTAACTTCAGATGCAGATCATAACTTCTTTCATTCAGCACCATCATAATTTTGAATAGTCATTGAATGAATAGTCGTTATGTTGAGGAATACCTGTGTGCTAGAAACAAATGTATCTCTTTTACATCTTTAGGGGAACAATTTTCTAGAATCTATATCTTGGCATCCAGTGTTAGGTACAAGTTTTTAATTGTTTTTAATCAAGTTCTTAATTTTAGGTTCAGTCAATATGTTTAATAGTACTTCTACCTCACTACTTCTGTACCATGTGAAAATCTTTTTAATCTCAAAAGATAGTAGGATAAAGTATGGAATTAAATATTAAATCATAGAATCACTGTGATTAACTGAACTAATTATTTTCATGCTTGAAAGTTTCCCAGATCAGTTCTTGATCATGAATGGGGGCTTCCTCATCCAGAATGATCACAAATGGCACACAAGATGGATTTGTGTGAAGGTCCTTCAGCATGGCTGCTGCCTGCTCATTTAAGCAGAAACTGAGAGTCCAAGAAGACCCCCTAAGAAGTGCTCTCCCATCCAGAACTAAAAAATAGAAAATCCTATACCAGGAGCCCCCCCCCCCGCATCCATAGGTTAAACCAAAGCTTGTTTTTTTCATCCAGCCTCTGAAAGCCTTCAGACAGAAGGACAAGATCTTGATGGCACCCCCAAAATCAAGTGATGTTTATAGTCTATATTTTCATGTCAGAAAAAGATTTCCTTCCTTCTTTAGCAATGGGAGAAGTCATCTATCTTCACTTCCTTGCATGAAATTTTTGGTTAATATAAATGAACATGAATTACTAGCTGTAAGATTTTAGTGAAACAGGTTTCCTTTTTCAGAGATTTATAAAATCAAATGAACTTGGAGTATGTTTGTAATTATAGACTCTTTGTTTTTCGGTGTTGTTATTTGTTGTGTTCCAGTTTTTTTCCCATTTTTTGATTGGTGAATTGTTCATTTTTATTTTATGTGTATTTATTTGGTAATGGACTGCCTTGTATAACGTAATAAATTAAATCAAATGTATATGTAAAAGTTGCAGTTTACATCAGTCTAGCTAGCAATCCTTAGATGATTATGGGAAAGAAAACAATTTAAAATGTTTCAATTTCAGTAATGACATAAAAGATGGTCATTTGATTATTCAACATTGTTCATAATGTTAGGTACTGGTAGACCTATATATGAGTTGTTTAAAAAGGTCTTTAGCAATTAATGACTTTGTTTTGATTTTTGCTCCTTTTTTTTTACCCCTCCATTTTAGGTTTGCGATTTGTCATTCAGCCTCAAGAAAATGCTAATCCGGCACAAGCTGACTCACAATCCGAATCGGCCCATGGCTGAATGCCAGCTATGCCACAAAAAGTTTACAAGAAATGACTACCTCAAAGTACACATGGAAAATGTCCATGGGGAAACTGACAGCTAATTTTGGCTTAAACAAGACAGTGTGTAGTGTTTTCATTGGATGCTTCTAACTCCAGAGTTCAGTCAGATCAGTAAATACACTATATAGACTGTATATTTAAAAAAAGTGCTCATGTAGACACTTCTTTTCTTCGATTTTCTATGCAAAGTAAAAGTACTATATGTTCAGTTGAGGTGGGAATGAAAATAATTCATGTTATGGTGAATCAAAACATTTTAATTGGGAAGATTATTACTAAAATATGTAATAATTCTATTATAATTAATATTTTTTCTCTATTTCGATATAGTAAAACTTTAATTCAGTCATACTGTAGGCACACGACTTAGGGTAAGGTCAGTTACTTTCAATATTTACCATTTAGCTACATTTCTCAATAGAATGTATTTTTTAGCTATACATGCAGGGAAGGAATGGTATAGCTTTGATTCTTATTTTGAGAAAAGCAACGCTTATTTCCCATTATCTCATCCATTCCACATTCATTCTGTAGAATAAGCAACAGGCTTTTATTGAAAGCACAGGATTTTCAGCATGATATGGTTTTGAAAGAAGACAACTTAAGGTTAGGACAGATCTGGTCAAATGCATACCCGTTAGAAAATTTGTTAGCACTGCTCTGTTTGGGCATCTGCTTTCCTTGAAGGGGAAGGCTGTGATGGACAAAAGTCAAATCTATGTTTACAGATGCCCCATTTGAAACCTCTGCAAGCCCTTCTCTTTTGGGCCACTTAGTACCCATACCAAACATTAAAATCACACGATGATCATGATCAACAGACTGAGATGCAGTATCTCCAGGGTATCTCTCGGCTGCTACAAAATGTTCCTGTTTGTTTGTTCATGCTTTAGTCTGCTTCAGTGAACAGGGGCATAGATATCAGTTCTTTGTCCTGATTCTGGTATAAATTCACTGGAAAATCCTAAGCTAGCTTTTCTCAATTTGGCACTCTCAAATTTGTTGGATTAAAGTAGGGAATGTTGTTAACTATGAATTCTGGGAATTGTAGCATAATACATCAGAAAATTCAGATTAAGAATGATTTGTCTAAACATTTCTCCATTACAACTATTCCTGTTCAGCAAAGTTTTTTTAAATGGCCTGGATTGATTGACTCTGCAGACATTTCAGAAATATAAAACTGGAGCTGTGAAGCACTTAAATTTGATTTGAATTTTTTTACTCTGGGCATTGGGTGCAAATGTACTAACTGTATAAAATTCTTAAGAGCAGACAAATATATTTCAGGAAAAGGACAGATATACAATCCTGGAAAAAGATGCAGCTGGTTTAATAGTTGAAGACAACATTTGTGCCACCAAACACTGTGAAGCAGTTTTTTGGTACTGATGCTGAAGCACTGCATAGTTCTGATAGAGGATATATTGTATTCTGTGTTTGCATCTGATAGGTTGGTTTCACAATGCAAGAAATTCTTAATAAAATTGTGACTAGGATTAATTGACTTTTATTCAACTAGTCAGCATGATTTTTCAAGCAACACTTGCTATTATATGTTAATGAACTCGGAATTTATATAAAAATTAGAATATATTTCAAACAGCACTCTCTTATCATAGCATTCCAAGGGAGATTTACAATCTTCACTGTTCAAATGTGACTGGAATTACAATATTGGTTGTTATTGGACAAGGCAAAACAAAAGCAGTCCTAAGAAAGATCTGTGTTAACATACAGCATTAGTGCTAATACAATATTTGTAAATGTTAAATGAAAACTTAATCTCAGAATATTATCCAACATTTGATTAAACCAAGGAATATATAATTATATTGCTAGGATTTTTTTTAGCCTAAATGAATTTGTGCAATTTTGAATAAGACTTGTGAAATAAATTTCTCATACCTGTAAAAAAACCCCTACTATTATGAAGACTAAAAGTGAGTTAAAAATAATCTGTTAACATTATTACCTCTTAACATTAGTTCCTCTTAATTAGCAGAGTAATTTCTTGAATTCTCATGTGTGGATAAGAATGTAGAGTTTGCATGAAAAGACGATTCATGATTGAAAATAAAAGATACCAACCTATATTCTCTAAAGAAAACAAATCTGTTTTTATACAACATAACCCATGTACTTTCTTTCATACCTATATTTAATGTCTTAACAGTACTAGTGCTTGGCTATAGCAAATCTACTGTATCCATACAGATACAGAAAAAAATCTGTATTAACGTCCACATTTAATTTGATGCAGGATAAATATTTCCACTATGCTTGTTCTGAAACACTTAGCTCTCTCTGACTCTAAATAATTATTTCAGAATGGAGCTGATACTCCAAGGTTTCTCTTGCAACATAGATATTAACTCATTTCTAAAAGGCTTACTTCAAAACCTAACCTGAAATACCCCAGAGCAGTGAAATATGGCAATTTGCCCACAAATTCTGATGCATATCTTCTAATACCTATAAACTTTTCCAGAACCAGACTCTAATCAAAACTAAACAATTCTCCATTTAATTTCCATAATAATATAACCAATAGATGCATTGGTTGTAGCATTCAGTCTTGTTTTGCTGTTATTGTTGTAATTGGTATTTGCTTTACATAAATGGGCATTGATGTGTTATCTAGCCTGTTTTGGGAAAATATTTGATTTGGAAAATGAACTGGAATTTGGTTTTTTGGAGGGAGAAAGAAAGGAAAATGGGGCAGTTTTAAGATAAGTAATTTACATAGACTTGTTTGTATATATTTATATAATGCATATATTCTAAATTTCTCAGAGTTTTCAAGAGTTTTAAGATTATCTTAATTATGAGGAGAACCCAAGACAATAAGGTATAAGATGTGAACTAAAGTATGTTGTATTCGTGAAAAAGTGTGACAAAACTGTCTGTACTGCTTTTTCTGCTTGGTTCTGTCATCTCTTCTTAATACCAACTGTGTGTCCTAAAGATTTAATGTTATTAGCTGATATTTTTTTTGAACCTGTGCAGAACCTTCATACTGAAATCTGTAATTAATAAGTGTGCTTTGCATATGCATATAGATACATATGTATGAACAGTACTAGTTCCTGTACTAGTGGTATTGTCTCCTCATTCCTGATTCCATCATAATCTTGATAAAATGTTATAAGGCATTATTTCAGGACAATCCCTTTCAGTCAAGCCTCTGGCTCTAGAATATATACCTTAATGCTGTTATCCATAATAACTTCTTAGTGAAGTGTACTATTTATTCATTTCAGCGAATTCTTGTAATTATTCATCCAATTATATGAAATGTTTGAGCTTTTTCTGTAAGTGAAGTATACCGATATAAAATGGACCAAAGATATATTAAAGCTACTGTTTATACACAGAAGTAATTTGAGATTCCCTACTTTGAGATATTCAGGAATGAACATTTAACTGGTAATTCCTTTTACCAGCACACATGGGATTACTACTTTGAAAAACGGATAGCAACTGACTTCATTGAATAATTCATTTGAATTTAGCAGATATCACCTGTCACTATGTCAGTAATAAGTCAATTACTTGGCTCTGTGTCTTTGAAATAAACAAAGCCAATTGGACTGTTCAAATTATAGAACAGAAATAAAGGAATTATAGTCTGTAACAGATTTTTTTTTTTAAAAAAAAGCAAAACCCCAAAGAAGACTGGGTGAATTCATGTTGTTTTGAGTGAGCATCAACAAATATTTTAAAACAACCCAGTGAAAAGTAATAGACAATGAAGCCATGCTATTTCCAGAGACAATATGGTATCTTGTTCAGAGAATAAAAAAGAAAACATAAACCAAAACCTCATATTTTTAAGCCCCATCCCCACCTTAACATTTACTTTCCTATTCCAAACTATTAATTTTCTCAATCATATTTAACTTTGTAAAACTCTGGGATGAATTGTTCTTTCCAGCTACAGTTCATGGCTTTGATCCTCAATGAATTACTTGGAACACTCTCAAGGGATTAACCCATTTTGAAGTCAGTGGTGAAATGCTCATGGCATTTTGAAGGCAAATTACAGATAATTCGTAGTACATAAGAGTTTTCTGTTGCCACCTTTGTATCTACTGATGACATACATGTATTTCAGATGAAGTTAAGGGTTTGGCTCAATGTTAAACAGCATAAAGGACTGTGTTTGCCTCTTAAACAGACTTTCTGTGCAAAGTGTTGAGGTAACCTTGTGCAAATACAAAAGCTTGCTTATAAATGTTAACATAATCTGGTTTGGAAATAGTTGTACCATGTTTTCCTGAAAGTAAGACCTAGCTTGATTTTTAAGGGTGGGCCTAATATAAGCACTACTCCCAAAATAAGCCCTACTTTTGAAGGAAGGCATACGCCCCACGCACCCCGCACCCGCTTACCGTTGCAGCCAGGCCTCCCATCAATCGACACCTGCCTCACCTCATCAGCCCACTTCTTCCGTTCAGCATCTTTTCTAGTCAAGTATGTATTTTTGTCCAATATTTCTTTGTTTTAACACATGTCCACCATACATGATAATAAGTACTTGGTTTATGATTACATTTCCAACATTTATCCAATATATTTTTAAACTCAAACCACAAACTTAAGTGAATACATTTTGGATTGATCTCATAATGTCAGAGTCTATCATTATCTAAACTGTTAGGAACTACATATTCCACTAATCATTCTCTGTCTTTTTTAAATAATGCTGGATATTAATAATATTGCACTCAGTCAGATTTGTCTGAGCAGCCAAGGATATTGTGGTGTAAAAAACATTTAATCTGTCTTGCACCAGGAACACTAAGGATTACTGTTAATAATACTAAGTTATTACAGTATATGTTTCAGAATTCACATGCAGAGAAAAGCAAAACTGAAACAAGTCAGTCAAGCGGTACTAAATGATAGTTGACATAAAATGTCACTTTCTCTGTGTCTTGTTAGTTCTGCTTGTTTGACATCTATCTTTCAGGCAGTTAAGGTGATGCTTAACCCTTAGTCACTACTTAGGTTACAAAACAGTAAGATTACAGCCTTTGCATGACATGCATTCTATCATCACCCTCCAGTGACAAAAGAAATTGGGCAGAAAACCCAGCAATCCAAAATGATAGAGTCCAGCCAGATGCTCCCTGTTCTGCCATGAGTTCTTTCTCAATGAGAAAGCATTCTTAAAGTTCCTGATCTCAGTCTGGCAGGAGATTAATTAGTTTAGACCAACAAGCCAGGCTGGAGAAAAGGACTGCAGAATACAAAAGTTAGTGTGGCCCAAATTCTGTTGGGCTTTCACACAGCTGTGAAAATTTGGCTCTTGCCCTGAAGTGATTTACTTCCTTATATTTTATTTCTGGGTTTTCCCCCCAATTGTTTTGCTCCTCAATGGGCAGCTAATATCTGTTTTGAATTTTATTATTTTTTAGTCATAAGGAAGTTTGTGAGGATATTTACATTTACACAGGATTATACTAAAATTTTTGCTCTCTCTAGATTTTCTTCTTTTTTTAAAAAAAAGAAGTTATTAAATTTCTAGCTTTTCTTCTTTTTTTAAAAAAGAGAGAATTTATTACAACTAGGCAATCCCATAAAATATAGACTATACATATAAAAATTCAAATTCTGGATAAGGTACAAATCAATATATTAAGTTAAAGTTATGACTGAATTGTATATAATTGTAAGATATGAAGTTATTCTGGGTATTAAAGTATACTTCTGTAATTTGTTTAACCATTCTTCTGAGGAAGGAATAAAATGGCCTTTCAAGTAAGAAGCATATATAATATTCTTATGATAGTTAACGTACAAAGCAAGTGTGATAAACTTTGAAATACTGAACTGATATATGAATTAGTAAACACTAATAAAAATTGTGGATTGAAATTGTAAGTGAAGTTTTAACCTTGACATTTGTAACCTTGACAGATATCAGCTGAGAAGCCCAGCTGTGTTCTATACTCAGTGACAAAAATCTTTTCTGTATTTTCTGATTGTGAAGCTTTTAACTTTATATACTATTAAGAGAACATGGATGAAGATCAGGAACAGATTCTCTTTATGTTGAAAGCACTTTATGAAACTATTCTCACAGCTACTGATGAAATAAGAAGTTACAGAACAGAACAAGATGTCAGCCCAGATATGCGAACTCAAACTTTGATTACAACTAAAAAATCACTAACACAGAACATAATAGAAAAAGTGGAAACAATTAAATATTATGACAGAAGATTCAACTGATCAACAAATACAGTTAATAGAAAACCCAGAAAAGGGTCTGACACCATGGAAAATGGAAAAGACTTCCTATATAAATCAGAAGAAACCCGAGGATCAAGAAGAAGAACAGACTGAAGAGAAGATAAACAGTTCAAGACAACTATGTCAAGATGGAAAAATAGAGAGACAATTTGTTAGTCCTTAAAAAAAAAAAGTGACTGGATGGCTTTTTCTACTCCAAGCAACATACAGGTGAAACTCGAAAAATTAGAATATTGTGCAAAAGTTCATTTATTTCAGTAATGCAACTTAAAAGGTGACCCTAATATATGAGATAGACTCATTACATGCAAAGCAAGATAGTTCAAGCCGTGATGTGTCATAACTGTGATGATTATGGCTTACAGCTCATGAAAACCCCAAATCCACAATCTCAGAAAATTAGAATATTACATGCAATCAATAAAACAAGGATTGTACATAGAACAATATCGGACCTCTGAAAAGTATAAGCATGNGTAAACATCTTGATCTTTTAATAGTGTTCAATCCTTCTAATCTGGGTTAAGAGAAGTCTTTTTACTCTTATTAGACTCTGCACATATTATCTGTCTTCTCTTTATGATAGTGAAAAAGAAATGTAGGATAAGGCAACTGACTGATTTACATGTAAACAGAGATAAATGGAACAGCAAGCTGCAATAAAGGTAACAATGCTAAATGCATTTGTGTTTGGTCTCACTGAGAAAACTCAAAAAATATCCATGATTGTATTCTGATACTGAGGTTTTTGAGCAAAGATCACAGCAGAAAATATTCCTTCATGTAAACATTTCCACTAATTTGATTTACCACCAAAAAGCCTATTTTAAAATTTTCTGAGAAATGCCTTTAGAAATATAATTACTGACATTAGATACAAATATCTTGTATGAGAAGCCACACTAAATATAAGAATAGGTGAGAAAGAAAGCCCTGCTATTTCCTACAGTAGAAGTGGTTTTGAGAAGACCATGTATTTGGCTTTGGCATTTCTATTTAACAGCATATCATTTGAGATGAAGTAAAATTCTAAGAATTTATTATTATGAAAGGGAATCAATTATTCTTTCTAAGAGATGGTAAACTATCATCAATATTTATTTTATTGCTGTTCATAAACTGGAACTATTGATCATGCTGTGAAGTCCTAGAGGGGACAAAAGTGACCTGCTGTCCTCCATTATTCTGGACTTCAATTCTTCTCAATCACACAGGTCAATGGCAGGAGATTCTGGAAGTCTAAATCATCCAGAAGGACCCAATGATTCAATTATCTTTTGAGTATTTTCTTTTGCCTCCTCTTTTCATCGCCAAAATTTCCACTTTTTCAGAAGCAGAGGGAGAGCAGGAGATTTCACATAAAAGGTGTTTATTTAATTATAAGCTGAGCATGATGGTTCCAGAAAAAAAACTGTCATTTTCAAACTCAGATTTAGAAAGGCACTGGTCTGTCAGCCCTTAATTACCCCCTTCATTTGGGAAAAATAGTTTTGCTGATGAAGGAGACAGCTGAATTAGAAGTACAGGTGAAACTCGAAAAATTAGAATATCGTGCAAAAGTTGCTTTCATTAGAAAAGAGGACTTTGGACCACTAAGCAACAGACCAGTTCTGTTTTTCTTTAGCCCAGGTAAGACGCTTCTGATGTTGTTTGTTGTTCAGGAGCGGCTTGACAAGAGGAATACAACATTTGCATCATTACATGCAAAGCAAGATAGTTCAAGCCGTGATGTGTCATAAGTAAGATGATTATGGCTTACAGCTCATGAAAACCCCAAATCAGAAGCGTCTTACCTGGGCTAAAGAAAAACAGAACTGGTCTGTTGCTTAGTGGTCCAAAGTCCTCTTTTCTAATGAAAGCAACTTTTGCATCTCATTTGGGAAC
>NW_015387034.1:98050-221815 GCF_001527695.2 Protobothrops mucrosquamatus
CCTCTCCGAGGGGGCCAAAGTTTCGCCCCCTATAGTCAGCGATGGACTCAGCTGACTATGCCGAGACGCCGGTAACCACAGCCACTCGGTCTTGGACGGGTTGAGCCTGAGTCTGTTCCTCCCCATCCAGACCCTCACGGCCTCCAGACACCGGGTCATCACGTCAAGGGCATCGTTGGGGTCGCCCGGGGTGGATATGACACATCACGGCTTGAACTATCTTGCTTTGCATGTAATGAGTCTATCTCATATATTAGGGTCACCTTTTAAGTTGCATTACTGAAATAAATGAACTTTTGCACAATATTCTAATTTTTCGAGTTTCACCTGTATATAACAACACAGGGAGATTTATTTGATGACTTAAAAGCACAGACATGGAAGATGACTTGGCAAAGAAAGAAAGCTAGAATAAACCTGAAAAAAATGGGGCTTTTGACCTATCAGTGAGAATTAAAATAAAATATACTCAAATAGATAAGATGTGTACTTTGAATACTAGATATTGTTATGAGTTGAGATAAAGAAAACTTTGATCATTTACAACTTGGGACTATAAATATTAACAGTTAAATTTGAATATTGATTTGCTTATAAAGGTTAAATGTAAAGGTAATTAAGACATATATAAGCTAAAAATCTATTGATGAATGTAATAAACATGTTTTTACTTAGCTGTAATAATAAAAACTATTAGCTTAAATATGAGATAGTAGATATCAAGAGAAAAAGAGAGGAAGTATTAAAAGTTGAAATAAGAAAAAAATTGGTTACTAAATTTAAGATATTTGGAAATTAACAGAAAACAAGAATGTTATATCGTATTATTAACGTGTATCCCAAACATTAGATCTTGTGATAAATTGTGATAAAGGGAATTGGGGTTACTTAAAATTTGGAAATTATAAATATTAAATGTTAAATTTAAATATTAATGGGAAACTAAAAATTGGGAAAAACTAATTAGGACATTGATTGTCTATAAAGATGGAATGTTAAAATAACTAGGATATGTATAAACTAAAAACTATTAATAAATGTAAGAAAGTTATTTTTATTTAATCGATATAATAAGAATTGTATTAGTTTAAATATGAGACAGTAAATACTAAGGGGAAAAGAGAGCAAACATTTAATGTAATAGTCTGCGATCTGTACTAAAGATACTTGTATGTTATTGAATTATCGATTAACACAGCCGCCACGTTGCTTTTCAAAAATTTAAATGTAAAACTAGAAAATCAATAAAATTTTCTTTAAAAAAAAGAAATTGTAAGTGAAGTTTTAAAATGGTAACCATAAAGAGTAGTTCCATAATTTTCTAGTTCCCTGGTCTTTTAGGAAGACACAAAATATGAGGGACTGGAGATGAAATAAGCATATAAAGAAGTGGAAGGTTCCTATCTAAAATGCTGAGAAAACCTGAAGAACAATCAGCAGCCACTGCTGAAGAAAACAAACCAATAGTCTTATTCAATATATGGCAATTTCCAAAACATGGTGTTCTTGTCTTCACAAATCCAATGAAGTCAGTAAGAGTAATCATAAGAGAGACATCCTCTTTTCAGAAAGATTCGATTCTTCCAGATGGTATAGAAACTTGAAGTCAAGCTTCAGAGAGCCATAAAGTAAAGCTGAGGACTAGGAAGAAGTTGAAGACAATCTTGAATATTTTTAAGGGCTCAAGATACAGTTATCTCTTCTAAGCAGGAAGGTTTCTAATTAAAGGCTGAGTAGGGAATGGGGTCAAAGTTGAATTAAGTGAGCCCATTCTTTTAATGAGAGAAAAATACTTAGAGTAAAAAGTAAAATAGTGGAAGATGGTAGCACTGTAGTTCAATATGTAATTCTATTGCTCGTAGATCTGTCTTCTATTTATTCCCCACAACAGTCATGCCTATACAACTAATGCAAAATGCTAACTCTTTATAAAAGATTTTAATGGTAAAGTTCACAGATTTTAAATGATTCTGCCATAATGAAGGAGCCACATGATTTCAGAAATAAAGCATTTATCATTAAAGTAATACTTTATTATATTAGATTTGTCCTGAACACATCAGGTTTTTGCTAAGATTAAAGTAACAGAGAACAAGATGGAAATTGCCTATTATTTCTCCACTTGAATTGCTGCCAGGGGCAGAGAACAGTTCAATGTATTAGAGTGAAACAAGAATAAAGGTTCAAGACAAACTACTCTGTGATGATTTGAAGTGTGTGAAAGCTAGCTGAAAGGTTAATACAATTCATACTTGAATGAGTATCTCATCTGGATTGCAGGTCAAAAAAAAAGGAACATTCACATTTTTGTTTTCCTCACAATCCCCAGTGATACCTTCAGCAATAAGATCCAGAGATGTATGAAAAAGAGTCCTTTTCAATAACAAGAAGGCCAAGACCTGCTATGTTTTTTCACCTTTTTCATTGTTTTGAATTAGACATTTATTCTAGCCAGACAAGATGAGGGCAACAGTCAGGACTTCAAGGCTGTCATTCATGTTGTCATCAGAATGTCAGTGCTTCAAAAGCTTTCTGCTAAATAATTGGAAAAGGGTAAACATAGCCCCTTCAGTTGGGTATGCGTTCCTGAAAAATTCAGAACAGGCCCCGGCAGCTTTTTGCTTGCTCCAAGTGGCCTACAAGAACAGACTTTGTTTACTGCCAAAAGCTGAACATTTCTAGCTAGCTAGTGTGACTGGCCTTGGCTATTCTTTCTCCACCCAGAAGCCCTCCCTTGTATCAATTTGAGGAGAAACAGAGACACAAAAATACACATTTTTTTTCTTTAAAGCCAAATAAAAATTGATTACAGATGGCTCTTAGGATTTGTGTATTCTCTTTCTGATTTGTTGTAGGTAAATCCACAGCTGCTCTTGATTTTGGAACTAAATTGATAAGCACGGCTTCAGTGCTATTAAAGACAGAAGAATGTAAATATCTACTACATAGTCTTATTATTTTTTTTTAACAAACTTTATTTTTAAAGGAAAATGCCCTTGTTTCTCCAAGTTAATACCTAATACTGAACTTCCAATAAATCCATTTATGAAGGGAGTTGTTTTGTTCCATTTTGTATCCATCTACTAAGTTTCCATGTAGTTTTAGGCAACTAATCTTTATCTTCAAATGTGGAAAATAAAAACATGAAAATTGACTCTCCATACAAAACTTCTTTGCTAAACTTACGCAAACTCTTTTTGTCCTCATTTGCTGTTTTCACTATGTCTTTCTGTGCCTTTGAGTCATTGTTGACTCATAGTGACTGCATGGACTGTCTGCAGTTTTCTTGGTAAGGTTTTCATAATTATTTGCCATTGCTTCCTTCCTAGAACTGAGGGAGAGTAACTGGCCCAAGGTCATCCATTGTGCTTAAAGTGGGACTAGAACTCACAGCTTCCTGGCTTTTAGCTCAGTGCCTTAACTAGGACATCAAAATCGTTCTTATTTTATCAGAAATATATCCTTGCATTTCCCAGCTATTTAGGCCAACTATGTAGGGATTTTATCCATAGTATTAAAAGAATTAGTCTGGAAATTAATTACTATTACACCTTGCAAAATTTTTAAAAATAATCATTTTTGTCTCTCAAGGTTCTCAACTTTATTCTGGTACTCTTCTGCTTGCTCATAGCATCCATCATCAAGGTGTGCTTTTTTTAAAAAAAAATAGTGCTTCTAGACAATTTGTCTTCTAGACGAATTCCAGTTTCTATTCTTGAACATATTGTCAAATCTGTAAGACTATCAAAAACTTAACATAATCCAATTAAAGTAAGGATGAAAGAGCGAGAATCTGCAAATCACTATATTTCTACTGCCTTTTGTCTTCAGATCTAATGGTACATTTTGAACTTACTACAAAGTTTATTAATCCCATTATAGTCAGTTAGCCATACAGCTTAATTCATTTATATCAGTCAAAGCGTGTGTGACTGCTGGAAGACTTAAGTAACTTCCATTGAGTTCACAGGGACTAATTCCGAATGGAAATGTGGTTACAATCAGTGTGTTAGGAGGAAAAAAGAGGAAAACATGAAAGATGGATATATCTATCAACTAAGAAAGGAATGAGATAAGAAAAATAACCTATATGATACAGAAATAACTTGTGGAAAGGAGAGCAAAAAGAATGGAAGCTTAACAAAGAACATGGTTCACAGAAATCTTTGATTCTTCAAAAAAAAAAAAAAAAGGAGGCACATAAACAGCATTACAGAATTAACATGTAACAAAAATGCTCCTCTGTTAAAATATTAATAAAGTGTACAACTCCTTTACTCAATGCATCTGTAACCAAAATCATCAGAATTAACTGTTGAATTCTTCAATTCCTTTTCTAACAAAGCTAAGCAGTGTAGCCACTTAGATAGAAGCAGATAATTCTAAGTGACCTGAGAGATGAACAACTACATAGTGGCTTGGTGAATGCAGAATGTTTGTATACAGTCAACCATTTTATTTTAAATTGGATGAAAAGATTTTTCAATGAGGACATTTCTCTACTACTGAATTATAGTAAAATTCAATGTACTTCAAACTATTTTATAAAAGATCAAAACACCAGATTTTCCCAATAGTTCTCTAGACTCATTTCACCCTAGTCCATGGAGGTGGAAATTTATGATCCCTATGTATGAAGACAGGGTGACAGATTTTCAGTACATGCACCATTAATGCCAAAAGACTTCCATAATTGCAGCATACTTCACATGTGGTGTGTTTCTTTTTGCATTTCCATTAAATCATTCCTTCAGCAACTTCTTTTTATGTTTTCATTTTCATCACATTGAGATAATCCAAAGGATTTTGCTATTATATGAAGAGAGTTTTCTTGTGAGATATTAATATAACTCTCTTGTCAAGATACCTGAAGTGGAACAGTTTGTTCTGTAGCACCAATAAAAACAGATGGGAGAAGACTGTGCATGATGTAAGATGTATAGAAATGTGGATCTTGTCAATTTATCATGTGAAACAGCTGACAAAGAAATGACAGTAATTGATGGGCCTCTTGAGATACAATCTGGAAGTGTTGAATCCAGAAGAGATACATTCATTGCTGAGTTATTAATGGATAAATTGCTTGTTTAATTAATTCCCAACTATACTGTTTTAAGGAATAATAGAGACAAGTCTGTATCTGAATTAATTATATGTATTTGGCTATTACCTGCTTTATTGCTATCCAAATTATTTAATTAGTTATTGAGTACTATTTAATGGTGTAAGTAGTAAACAAATGATAGGACCCACTGTATAGGCCAGCGGTAGGCAACCTTGGCTCTTTTATGACTTGTGGACTTCAACTCCCAGAATTCCTGAGCCAGGAATTCTGGAAGTTGAAGTCCACGAGTCATAAAAGAACCAAGGTTGCCTATCCCTGGTATAGACAATATAAATTGTTTCTAGATATAAGAACAGAGCTTGCAGACTTTCCAGAAACAATTGTGGTAACATGATGCTGGACTGATGGCTCATCGTCTGATTGAGCACAGTGGTCATCTTATCTGCCTCAGACGATTCTCATTGTGTTTCTGCCCTTTAATGAAGCATAATGACAGTATAGTTCAAAAAACCACCTAAATATGAGCCAGCAGTGTGCTGCAGCTGCCAAAAAAGCCAACACAGTGCTAGGCTGCATTAACAGAGTGATAGAATCAAGATCACATGAAGTGTTAATACCACTTTACAATGCCTTGGTAAGGCCACACTTGGAATACTGCATCCAGTTTTAGTCATTGCGATGTAAAAAAGATGTTGAGACTCTAGAAAGAGTACAGAGAAGAGCAACAAAGATGATTAGGGGACTGGAGGCTAAAACATATAAGGAACGGTTGCTGGAATTGGGTATGTCTAGTTTAATGAAGAGAAGGACGAGGGGGGACATGATAGCAGTGTTCCAATATCTCAGGGGCTGCCACAAAGAAGACGGTGTCAAGCTATTTTCCAAGGCACCTGAAGGCAGGACAAGAAGCAATGGGTGGAAACTAAGCAAGGAGAGAAGCAACCTAGAACTAAGGAGAAACTTCCTGACAGAACAATTAACCAGTGGAACAACCTGCCTCCAGAAGTGGTGAATGCTCCAACACTGGAGATTTTTAAGAAGAGACTGGACAGCCATTTGTCCAAAATGGTATAGGGTTTCCTGCCTGAGCAGGAGGTTGGACTAGATGACCTCCAAGGTCCCTTCCAACTTTACTATTACTATTATAATTAAATATCCACTTAGCATTAGGGTCCTTGAGCTCAATATACTTTACTCCATAGAACCTGAATATAAGGTTCTATAGTTTCATCATGGCAGATAGTTTTCTTACTGTGTTGCATTGGTTATCATATCAAGCAAATTCAAATAATATTTCTATATAGAAACACAGATAGTCTTGTTATAGAGATCATTGTGAAACATTAGGGTCAAATTACTAAAGGTTTACTAAAGGAAGAGATGGAGGGAGAATAAACGGTGTCAGAAACTTGTAGTGATCATGAGCTTGGTCTTTTTGATGTATAGAAATAGACCAAAATTCTCACTTTCTTTTTTAATTTTCTTGACCAAATGTTCCTGGCCTTTTTTGGTTTCTAAAAGGAGAGTTATATTGTCAGTATATCAAAGACTGTTGATGTTTCTTCCACCAGTTTTTGATTGTTCAAGATCTAGCTTCCTCGTGATCATTTTGGCATACAGGTTGAATAAGAAAAGAGAGAATACAACCTTGTTGCATTCCTTTCTCTATCTTAAACCATTCGGTGTTGTCATATGGTTTTAGCACAGCAGCTTCCTGATTTGTGTACAGTGATTGCACCAACGTGACCAGATGTGCTGATACTCCCGGGTCTTGTAGGGCTCTCCATAGCTTCTCATGATCAACAGAATTGAAGGCTTTCTTGTGGTCAATGAACCACATTTCGTAATCTTTTTATGTTTTTATATTCACAAGGTTTTTCCATGATCCAGCGCAGATCTGCAATATAGTTTCAGGTGTCATGACCCCTTCGGCAGCCAGCCTGGACATCTAGTAATTCCCTTTCGATGGTGCTAGATGTTGTTGTATAATTTTAAACAGAACCTTGCTGATGTGAGGGATGAAAACAATTGTGTGATAAATGGAGCAATCTTTAGAGTCACCCTTTTTTGACAGTGGAATGAATACTGAGCATTTCCAATACTGTGACTATATATTGATTTCCCAGATTTTATGGCACAGGTCTCTAATGACTCTGGGTGGTGCAGGTCTCAGTAATTCTGCAGGGACAGTGTCAACACCTGGAGTCTTGTTGTTTGGCAGTTGGTTCGTTGCCATATGGTGTCTTCCTCAAAGATGGCCAGTTCTATTTCTACTTCTCTTTCTTCATCATTCTGAGGCTGGGCCCTTTTGCTATCTGCGAACAGCATTTCTGTATATTCTTGCCCTCTGTTCTTTATGCCTTATTGGTTGGACATTTCTTTCCCTTGGTTGCTTTTAATGATAACTTAATAAATGGTGCTCGGATCTTTTTGACTTGCATAAATGCATTCCTGTGTGACCCTTCATGTAGTCTGTTTCAAGCTGTTTACAATACTCGTACCAGTAATCCTTCTGTGATGACCCAGGGCCCCGAACGGAGGCAAAGCAATTAGCTGGTCAGAACAATTGTCTTTGTAAGCACTGCCAACGTTCACCCAACAGCCCCCACATACGCTGGCACAAGTTCAATAAAACAGTCAGGGAAGTTTACACGGTTCTTTAAAGTAAAACAGATAACAAGCAAACGTATAATCCTTTCAACTCCCAGCTTGCCTGTGAACTGCAAACTGCACACCGCAGACAGCAAGGAGAAATCAGCAGGAAGCAAACTTGGTCCAAAATACAAAGTGTCCAGGTACAAGAGCACACTATCACAAGAGTTCACGTTTGTTCCCGGCAAACACCCCACCCCACAGCGTCTCCTTAAATCCTACTCCCCAGGTGTGCCTTGTGGAGTGGGGCATGATGCTCTCCTCCCGAGCAAGTGAGCCTGCCTCCGTTGTTCCCTCCTCCTCTCTGCTCTCCTTGCTCTGGGATCTGGTGGGGAGGGGCCTTGCTCCTCACCTGAACTCTGCCTTCCGTGTTCCAAACTTGAAGGGCCCTGGCCTGCTTCAGCCTACTCCTCCCCAGAGTCCTCCAAAGCCACAGACACCCCCTCCTGGGCCTCAACAGGGAACTCCATGTTGTCCTCAGAGTCAGGCTCGGACGGAGGCATGACACCTTCATTATCCTTTCTTGCTGTCCTCTGGAAAGCTGCATTCAGTCTTCTTGCTTTTTTCATTTGCCTGCTGCTTTGGCTACTTTTCTTTGCTCAACTATTTTGATGGTTTCATCTGAGAGCCTCTTGCACTTTTCTTTGGCTTCTTGTGTGGTATGTGTTCTTCTGCAATTTCAATAATGGTCGGTTGAATTTCCTGCCACTGTTCATCAGGCGTCTTCTCAGCTGTGTCCAGTAGGTCAAACTTATTTTGTATATGTTGTATATGCAATAGGGATTTTGATGATATCAAATTTTTTGGAGGCACTGCCTTTTTGATGGTGCATAATTTGACTTTAATATTTGCCACAAATAATTCATAATCTGAACTGCAATCAGCACTTGGATGTGCCTTAACAGCAAGGACTGAGCTGGTCCATCAATGATTGCACAGGACATAGTCAATCTCCTTATGGTAAAGTCCATTTGGTGAGGCCCAAGTATATAAGTGGAGCTTGTGCCATTTGAACTGTATGTTCATGATTGTAAATCACCTTTCTTGGCAAAATTGAACCAAATAACCACCTGCATTATTCCTCTCACCTAGTCCAAAATGAGCAGTGACGCCTGTCTCCTCTTCTTTGCTAACCTTTGCATTAAGGTTGCCCAGGATGTAAACAGTGTCTTTTTGGAGCACTTGTTTCATAGTTTCTTGGACCGTGGCATAAAAGCCCTCTATTTCAAGCTCTATTGCAGCCGTCGTTGGGGCATAAACTTGTAAAACTCTGATGTTGATGCGCTTGGCATGAATTCTGATGTCATAATTTTGTCACTAACAGTTGAGAAATTTTCCACTGCTCTAGTAAGTTTCTTGCTTACAATAAACACCATTCAATTTATTTTCATGGTATCATGTCCTGAGTAATAGACAGTGAAGTTTAAGAAAAAGAGATTGTCTGACCAGTATAGTTCACTGACACAAAGGAGATCAATTTCTAACCTGATTGTTTTACACTTGACAATATCTAATTTACCTTGACTCATTCCTCTGACATTCCATATGGATATCCAAAGTATTTCTGTACAACGCAGACATTTGTTTCCACCAGTGGCTGCCTCAACAACTGGAATTTCTATTGTCCTATTATTGGGTACCCCTATCTGACATGTTAGAGACTCTTTCCATAGAATAATACTGGGGAGGTTTTTTTGCAAAATAGGTTGCTATCTCCAGCATAGCTCTCAACCTCAACAGAACACACAAGCTTCTCCTGCATGAAAAGGGGGCATCCACATGGAGCGGAAATAAATATTACAAGAGCTAAACTACATTAGTATAAAGTGGGAAGGCCCACTTTTTTAGTTCAATACACACTTGTGCTTTTTTGAGGCATGTTGAGGACTGTACTTCAAAATGAGTAAGATCAGAACCAATGGAAGTTGTGAGAAGTCTAGAGTTTTTTAGGAGCAAGTTTGTTGGCTTCAGCCTTGAAAAGGTAAATAATATTACTTCTTAAAATCCCTCCAAAGTTCCCAAATTAAAAATAATATGTTTGGTCTTGTATACTCTGGCAGTCATAAAACAACAGGTTAAGGACTAGAAAAGGATTTCACCCATAAAGTATGAAAGTACTTACTTTTAAAAAGCACACATAAATTGTGGTATTGCCTATTCTGCAGTTCCATAATAATAACATGGAATCAAGAAGACTGCAACATGTTTGGAGAGTAAACCTGGATGCAATGCAATTAAATAAAGATGTAGCAACCTGAAAAGAATAAGTGTAAATCAGAAGTAGAGAATATGAGTATTAATATACTGCTCACAAAAATAAAGGGAACGCAAACTCCTTCAGTTCCATGTTAAAATGTTCCCTTTATTTTTGTGAGCAATATATTATGCACAGATATAAGATGAATTTTCAATAAGCCAATAAAATGATGTATTTTATGAAAAGACTGATGGAAAAATAATCCTATAGTCAATGGTAAGGCCATGGTATTTATTTATACAATTTTATATGACATGTGAAAACTAAAAATTTGCAAGTTGATTAGTAACTGACTATCTTGAACTCTATACTATACTTCTACTTGTAGTCAAGTCTAGAATGTTTCTGTATAATGACTATGAAATCATTAGGTAAATTTATTTCTTTATTTAGAATAATTTAGAATAATTCACACAAGAATATACAACAAAATTGAGGAGCACCTAGGTAACACAATTTGGTTACAGAAACAATCTTGCTACACAAGATGCGCTATTCAGCATTCAAGTTCTTGTAGAGCATTATAGAGATGTCAATCACAGTGCTTCATTGATTTCGAAAAAGCATTTGATAAAATAAAACACAGCAAACTATTAGAAATACTGAAAAAAGGGGGACTAGATGACAAAGTCATCCAAATCATAAAGAATCTATATTGGCATCAGGTAGCAAATGTGAGACTAGGCCAAAAATACTCAGCAGATGCAGAAATACGAAGAGGGGTCAGACAGGGATATATTCTGTCTCCACTGTTGTTCAATATCTACTCTGAGTCAATCTTCAACGAGGCACTGGAGAAGATCGATGCTGGCATCAAAGTAAATGGTGTTTGGATCAACAATTTAAGATATGCTGACAATACAGTTCTGGTTGCCAGTAAGCATGAAGACCTTCAGCTCCTCATCAACAGAGTCACAGAAATATCTGAAAAATACAGCTTGAAGCTTAATACCTCAAAAACCAAAATCGTGGTCGTCAGCAAACAACCCATTAATTTACCACCAATAAATTCAGAAGGAATACCATTAGAAGAGGTTGAAAGGATCATGCACCTCGGTTCTAATTTACATGAAAGCTGGCTTGTCAGATGTTATATTTTTTCTATCCTGCTCTATGGATAGAGAGTTGGTTTCTGACAGAAGGCCACCTGAAGAGACTAAAAGCATTTGAAATGTGGATTTACAGGTGGCTGTTACATATAAGCTGGGTTGACAAGATCAAAAATGAGGAGGTGATAAGCCGCCTGGGAAAGCCAAGGGAAATCTTCAAAACAATTAAAAAACAAAAGTTAGAATATTTCGGACATATAATGTGACACCCAGAAAAATACAGCATACTCCATTTAATCCTCCAGGGAATGATTGAAGGCAAACGAGGTCCAGGCAGAAGAAGAACATCATGGCTTCAAAATCTAAGGGACTGGTTTGAACAAAACTCAGCAGCACTTTTTCGTGTGGCTGCTGATAAAAACAGGATCGCCAACATGATCGCCAACGTCGGATAACGGATATGGTACAAGAAGAAGAATTTAGCTTATAGCCATTATGTAAAAATAATCTATAAGAAGATAAAATATCAATAAATGTAGCAGAAGAGGCAAGCCAGATGCTGGAGAAAATTCTTTCTTTCTTTCTTTTTTTGAGTAACCCTGGTTTATTATAATTTTTCTAGCATGAGTGACTTATAGTCTCCCGGAGTGATTCTACATGCACCTGATTAGGGTAAAATGAATTTGAAAATTTTAGAGCTTTTTCACATGACAGTTTCAACATGTATAAAATTACCCAAAGGAACTTCTGTTATTGTTTGATAATAATGATGAAGCTTTCAGGCACTTGATTTCATCTGTGAAGAAACCACAAGTCAAGATGTCAAAAGCTTATGCAAAAGGGTTGCGTGAGAATATGGTAATTTTATCCAGATTTACAATGAAGTACAAATTAATGTCAAGGCTTTCAGAACTAGTGCAGTTATTCATTGTATTTTTTTTATTAATGCGAGTCCATTCAGAGATGTGAAATAATGCAGCAGATTGCTTAATAGAGTTCCATATTGTGGACTCTTCACCATTTCCCCCATTATTGAACAAGAACAAAAATGTATCATTTGTATTACTAGTGAATTTTAGGATCCAATCTGGGTCAGTCACCAGGACCAGTCTTCTGAGCTGTCAGACTGGTGCTGGAGCCCCCATCCTCAGGGAAATTCTCCCTAGCCTCTTAACCTATAATTGTCAATCAAGATGGCAAGATGATTAAGATAGCATCACTTTCTTCATTATCTGCTAAATCAGCACTCTACAAAGTGAGATTAACTCAAGAGTAATGTCATTTGAATTGTTAAAACAGTAAAACAAATGGTTTAAACAGTAACTTAACATTTTACCAGGAATTAAAAACACATCCTGCCCTATTTTTTTTTCTGCTTGGAAGTGACACAAGAAAATGACACAAGAATCATCTTGCAGCAAGATGGGTAATGAACAAGTTTAATTAATATTTTATTAATTAAAATATTTTTAATATTTTTGATTTTTAATTTAATAATAAATAATCTTTATATAGACTTTCTGAATGTATTCTATCTTGAAAATATTAATAGCCAGCCATAAAGTTGTATTCCTAAAGTGCAGATTTTTTCTTCATTAATAGTTACAGTAAGAGTGATGGTTTGGGTAGTTTTGTCTTATCTAATGATTTAAATAATGCTTTTCAATTTCCTTATTCACTTATTTGATTATCATTAAGTTAATGATAAGTTTTGTAATTAAAATGTAAAATTAAGCAGAGTGAACATCAAAATTTGAAAAAGATTTATGAAAGTATAGGATTTCCTGCCTGACCAAGGGGTTGGACTAGAAGACCTCAAAGGTCCCTTCCAACTCTGTTATAGTTACAGTTATTGTTATAAGTAGCACTATTAATACCTAATACCCATTTAAAGTATTTTATGACTATTTTATTTATGCTAATGATATACATTTATTTTAAACTCTGAAGAACAAAAGATTGTTTTGCACATTTCTCTTTTTAGTCATAAAATATAAACTACCAAAGGTATTACCATTTATTCCAGTGGAAGACAGCATTGCTTTGTTTACTTTCTCATAGAAACTGAGGAATGTAGATTTGCTTAACTTTGTCTGGATTATGCCTACTGCAGTTTTTAAAAATATAAATACGAATTTATTTGGAAGTTAGCTTGGAAGACTGGATTCTTTTTGATTCTACATACTAATGACTTCCTTCTGTAGTGAAGAAGCCATATACTTGTAAAATTTGCACCTGTGTAAATATCCTATATCCCTGTGTACAGAACTTTTCAACAGCCAAAGCTGAATAGATTCAGAATGTGTAGGAATAGTCAGCACTGTATTTGCAAGAAGGGGCATGTATACTAAGATTTCCTTTTAATTCAGGATTTGAAAGTAACATTATGGGATTAGAAAATATAATTTAAAAGCAGATGTTTGCAATGATCCTCTCCTCCTCCTCCTCCTCCTCCTCCTCCTCCTGGCTGGATAGCTTCACTGAGTATGCAAGTATCCTTGCATTTCTAGGTTGCCAGCTTCTTCATATGGTTCAGTCTGGGAATTTGGGGAGACGAAGTCCACTCATCTTAAAGCTTCCAAGTTGGAGAAAACTGTTCTAGTGTTTTTGGAGTTATAGCAGTCCTCCATAACTGTTATCCTCTAAATGTCAAAAGACTACAGATTCCCTAAATACCCTAACTTCTGGACCACAC
The DNA here is from genome assembly GCF_001527695.2 of Protobothrops mucrosquamatus. NCBI lineage: Eukaryota > Metazoa > Chordata > Lepidosauria > Squamata > Viperidae > Protobothrops > Protobothrops mucrosquamatus. The sequence continues at coordinate 111,769 of NW_015387034.1, forward strand.
TGAAAAGAAATTATAGCAATAGGCTAGCAATAGCACTTGGACTTACAGTATATAGTGCTTCATAGTGCTTTACAGCTCTCTAAGCAGTTTACAGCCTATTGCCTCTAACAATCTGGGTCCTCATTTTACTGACCTCAGAAGGATGGAGTCTAACCACTGCACCACCACAGCTCTTTATTGTATATATGAACTTTATATTATTTGATTATATGAACTGTAACTCCAATTTATGTAAATAATATAAGAATAAGTATGAGTAAGTTATAATATCTTATTGAATTAGAAGAAATACTTAGATTAATATAGATGGGGGAGTATATTTTTAAATTTTTAAAAGCTTTTTCCTATCATTTGATATAAAAATGTGTACTTTCTTTTACTGGATGATAATCAACTCAGTTTCTATTAATTTTCTAAGCTGGGCCATATGAATCATTTTGTAGATTACTGGGTTGGTAAATTGTTTTTTATTTCTACAAGTTTGGACTCCAGGGTAGAGGAACTATTTAATGGACACCCCCCCACACACACCTTTAACACAACTTTATAATATAGAATCCTTATCTCACATATTTTTATATGTTTAAGAAACTTCAATTTCCAAAATAGAAATATGCACCCTGCAATTCTTACATGTTGGTAGTGAGTAAACAAACTGCATACCTACATTATTTTCAGAATCAACGTCACTAAAGTCTTAAGGTAAAAGTTATAGTTTGTTAACCTATAGGTGGTCATTTTGTAATGTTTTAGATAGCAGGAACTGAATAACTGCAGGCATTCAACAACTTATATATCCTCTGAAATATCATGCAGTCATAGAAAAATAAAGAGTAAATCTCAAATGTTAAAACCAAGTGGTTTCAGATGTTTGACCTTATTCATATATATTAAAAGAGAATTGGGAGAAAACCATGGAGGTATTTTTTTCTTTTGTCTAGTCTATTGCATTTTCTCCTTTTCAAAATCTTTCAACAATAGTTTTGAAAAGGAGATGTCTCTGAAAACTGAAAAATAAATGAAGGGCCTGGATTCTTGAGCAAAAATAACACCACAGATATTTGGAGCTAAGGAGCAAAAGATATTATTTCTCCTATAATGTTTAACTAATTCATTGAAAACGTTCGCATGTATAATAGTGCTTGAAATATTTCAAACAGTCCTCGAAATAATTTTTTGTTTATGCTGGTGTGGAAAGCTTTTGAAACCATACCAGGTTGTAAGCATGTAATCTAATGATGCATATTCATAAATCTTGTTTCAGTCCCTTTTCAATTTTAGAGAGATTTGTACACATTTTGAAGGTTGGGATAACCCCTTTCTTCTCACTCTGAAAATCCCATTTCTGGATTTAATCTGAGGGAAGTGGAATGAAAGCCCTTTTCAAAGACCTGATCCATGCTCTTCCTATTTCAAGCACTGCATGTTCATCACATATGACCTTGGTTCCTGATGATCTGGCACAAAGCCTGAGCACACTTCAATGATCCAGTGAACAGCTTGATTCTGCCATGTGGGAGACAATAAAAGAGCATGCAGCATCAATTATCCTTCCCCTACTTCCAGCAAAATTGAAGCACCAAACATTATATGTAAGGTCTGGATTTCCATTAACTAGAAACAGTTGGTATAAATAACATCTATGTAAACTCTATGGCCAACCTTAGGTAATATACATTCTTCTTTTTTGTTTAATAATGTGATGGTTGATTTTTATAGGTTTGAATTTTCTTCACCTGAAAAAAAAATCTGGCAATTGGATTATGGATAGCATAATAAAGTGAAAGAATAAAAAATGGATACAAATGTTGAGCAAAAATGAGGCCACTGTCTTTATAAGTATAACAACCTGCTGAGCCAGAAAGATTCAGGTTCCCAAAATTTATGAAATTATAGAGCTTCACATAGTTGGAAATTGGTTTTTAGGTCCATAACTATCATAGAAAGAAGCAATCCTGTTGTAGATTCACATCTTTGTTTTTCTCACATGGTATGAGGTACGAGCCCAGATATTTTTGCACTGTTTTTAGGAAACTCTAACATATGACTTTATTGTATCTACCCCCCCCCCCAGTTTTTCAATACTGTGAATTTTATAAACTTCTTCTCTTGTTAATTTGAGAACATTGTAAGGCTTACATGGAATTAACATGTAATTGCCACTGAATATATTAAGGAGTGAACTCTTGTAGATTACATGCTTGGGATTTAACAGGCAAAAGAAAGTAGTGTTATTTGGATTTGTAGAATGTATTGAACAGCATATAAACCCTAACTTTAAATTTTCTCTTTTAAATTAATAATCTGACATATACTGTATATGCATAAGAAAGCTCTGGGATAATTGCAATTCTTAAGAGATTAAGAAGGAGTAGGGGTGTTCGGCTTCACAATACAGTTGAGATGCTTCACTTGTTTTCCTTCTGCTGGGAATTGTAGGCATTTCCAGACATGTTAATTTGCAAGCTTCCCATGTTAATCCAATTTTATCCCATTTTTCATTCTTAACACATTTACGGACAAAACACACACACACTCACATCAATGGAAAGATGATAGTTTAAATATCTGCATGAGGTATTTTGACTGATGGCACCAGGCTCTGCGTTTTAAAGCAAGGTAAGCCATAATAGCTCATATATGAAGAAAAGAAGATTGCCTATAGTTCTCTCTGCTCAGAACATAGATTGAAAAAAAATCATCATTTCACTTCCATTCTCTAATTTTCAAACTGTAATAGCCACACGCCATGATGAAAATAAAGATAATTAAAAGCTAAGAATACACAAGTGAAAATGAATATACATATTATCAAGAGAAAAGAAATACACAATTCAAGAGGTTTGGTGGCGCAGTGGTTAGAATGCAGTATTGCAAAGTAACTCTGTCATATTGCCACGAGTTCAATTATTTCGATCCTCATCAGCTCAAGGTTGACTCAGCCTTCCATCCTTCCGAGGTCAGTAAAATGAGGACCCAGATTGTTGGAGGCAATATGCTGACTTTGCAAACCGCTTAGAGAGTGCTGTAAAGCACTATGAAGAGGTATATAAGTCTAAGTGCTCTTGCTATTGCTAGTTAAGAATGTTCTTAGAATGGTCATCCAAATATCCCAATATCTTCAACTGCCTACTGCCACTATTCTGTTCTCCAAAGCTCTAATTGCCATTTGCTTATGAATAGAGACAGGAGTGCCTCAGTTTGAACCCTGTGTTTTGGTCCTAAGAACTATCAATTGCCTTGCAGTGAAATGGATGGCAAACAAATTTAATAAACAAACAAACTACGGAATGGAGTCTTGCTATAAAGCAAAGTGGTTAGCAGCTATTAAGATCTCAGCAGGTTGGAATAAAGATAGAGATCATTTTCTTTTTCTCATTTTTTAAAACCAGGTCTTGAGGCCTTTCAAAAGAGATGGAACTAATCTAATTTGGAGAAAACAATGTCCCATTAGGTACACTCCATGGCAAAAAAAATGCATGTCTCCTGGGACCCACCAAATGCAAGTTATACATCCATGCATACCCACACATACTTAGCACACTATAAAAGCAGCTATGTTATCAATATGTAATTAGATAATATGAAATACAATTGATTTACAATAGTTTTGGTGATATTTACAGATATATATTCATTATTGCTGGCATATGTTCCTTACATCAGACCTGACTTTCGCATGAAATAGAATTCCCCTGCAAAAATTTCTTTTGATTCAGTCTCAGGTTGTTAATATTCTGCCAAAGTCTTCAGAATGCTAATTATACTTTATATACCAGCAAAATTAGTAGGAAAAGTCATAATGGTAATACATTAGTCAAGAGAGAATCTGCAAGATGATCACATTAATAAAAGGCAAGGTGAGAAACATTCAATAGTCTGCTGGTTAACAGTTTATACTCTGCTTTACTGTGGGAGCATGAGTGTCTCCAGATAGTACAGCAGTCAACAATGCAGCAATCAATTATTTAAAAAATGTCTGGTGAAACTACAGCAAGTACTTCAATATGCATTAATGGTTGGTGGATATGAATACATAGTCAAGTAATTTACAAGAAATACATAATATATAAAGAAGAAGTAACAAAAGAAACATGAATATCCTATCCTATCCTATCCTATCCTATCCTATCCTATCCTATCCTTCCTTCCTTCCTTCCTTCCTTCCTTCCTTCCTTCCTTCCTTCCTTCCTTCCTCCTTTCCTTCTTACCTTCCTCTTCTAAACAACTTTTAGCATTGGGTTATAGATGTACCAGTAGAGACTTCAAGTCATATGCAAGCCCTGAAAAGTTTAGAATCCAAGAGCATAAATTGTCATTTTTAATATGAGTAAGCATTAAATATATAATAACAGAATAATGTATCTTTTCTTTTACTTTGTATATAAATAAAGTGAAATAGAAATTATCCATCTACCCACTACCCATCTACCCACTACTTTAGACTGCTATTCCCAACATATATTTATAAAATATCCAGCAATGACCCTCAATCAAGAACATAGTTATATATACTTCGTCTGGGACATGAGAACTGTTTTTTATTTGAATAAATCTTAATTTTCCTGCTATGCTTTGGATTTGCAAATCCTCCTTGAGTAGTCAGAAGTTTATGAATAACTTTGGACCACTGAATGCTGGCTGGGTGAAAGAAATTATAAACAGCCATTTTTATGGGTTTTAGGGTCTTAATTTTTGCTCTCAGAAATACAGCAGTAGTTGTTAGCCAGAATATCACTAGATAGATCACTATTAGACATGGAAGATTGCCTTTCTCCTGAAATAATACATTTCAGTAACCATAATTATGCTATTTTACCTAAAACCAATTCTCTTTAAAGGTCATAGAATGATTGTGACATTTTTAAACTCCATAAATATCTAACAATAAACTATGTAGCTAATGGAATGTCTAATGAGATTCATTGTAATGATTTACACACCAAATACACCTTGTTTTTTCTGTAGTGAGAGGAATTGGAATTCAATCTGTAAAATATAATCAAGGTTCAGAAAGTATAACCATCAGCGAAGAAAGGTCCCTAGGCTAAAACATGCAGTTCCTTAATGCAAAGTACACATATAAATGAGAATGTGGTTATTATTATTATTATTTTGACAAAAGGAGTATAGTTTTGGTTCTATAGCTGTTATCTACAGTAAATAGAGAATATTCATTTAAATAAGTGTAGCATGGAGATTATGTATCACTAATTTGATCAACTGGCATCCTGTCTGTTAACTTTTCGCATGTCCATCAAAGACAGAACAATGTTCCTTTCTGCTTACAATCTTTCCAACAGTTTGCTGGATAAATATGGGGTATTTCTACAGCTCATGTGGGGACTAAACGCTACTGATATAATTTTTTAAGTATAATTTCTGTTTTCCCAGATCAGTTTCTCAAGTTTCTTTCAAGTCTATGGAGGTTTCTTACATGTTTTTCCAGTAGTAACATAAAGGACATTATGCCTGTAAGTTGAAATGTGAATATAATATTAACTTCTCAAAATTGGTTGATGGGTAATTTGTAAATGTCATTCCATTCCTAGTATATAAAAATGAATGTTTTTAAATCCACAAGATCCATTGTACTTTTAATCCAAATTTATATTCTATCTCTTTGTTATTATTTTGTAATATTGCCAGCCTTAAAATGGGAGGAGAAAATGGAAATAAGTCAATGGGATATATATTATCTATTAATAGAAAACTTATATAATTGTATATGGTGCCAGAACTTAAGTATGAAACCTCTTTCTGTCATGACAGTACATATGTGTGTGTGGTGCACTCTTGCATGCTATTTAACAAGTGATTTTCATTACCAAGCGTGTCCATGAAATGGGAGTGTATTGTATCACTTTTCTATAAACAAAGAATGCTTAATCTTATGGAATAACCCAGAGATTCACTGTCCTAGGAAGGGCTTCTGAATCTGATTTAGCTGTTTAGTCGCTTTATTAAAGCAAGTCCTTAAAACTTAGCATACAGTTGCCTCTAAGCGAGATGGCCAGCAAAAAGAACTAATAAATTAAAAAATATGATATCTGAACATCTAAATGAAAATTACATCTTACTATTGCAGACTGAGTAGCTTATCTTTGTTCCTTTAATAATAGTTTCCAGGGATAATAGCCATACTAGTCTGCTTTCATCAAAAATAATTATAAGACATAGAATTTAATTTTTGACAATAATCATTATGCCCATTCAAAAAAAAAGTGTGTGTGTGTAGTAGATATAGTAAGAACTAAATATCCTGTGTAAGACAAGTGGAGTAGATTCATCTTAGCATGCTTGTAAGAATTACACTCCCAATAATATGCTATTATACTACTTATAGGAATCTAACCATACCTGTGGTGTGGATAGTTTGTTCAATTCCACACTTCACAGCTTGACCTGATAGAGTTGCATGGCACTAGATGTTGTAAGGTTAAACCAACAGTTGTAGCAGAAAGCTTAGAATGCTACAGCACTACTTTAAATATGACATGGGTTTTTTGAGCTTTTACAAATTCCCTTGGACATGCCTATAAACCTGAAAGGCTTCAACAAATTTTGATGTAGCCCCCAAAATTATTGAAGAAAATCAAAACCAAATAATAAGAAAGCTACATGTTACATTTAGAATCAGTTGTATTTATGGAGGTCTTTGTTGGTTTCTGAAGTAAAAAATTGGTATGAGCAAAAGCAAAGACTTATGTGGCAAATAATAACAGAATCATAGAATAACAGAGATGGAAGGGACTTTGGAGGTCTTCTAGTCCAATACCCTGCTCAAGCAGGAAACCCTGTACAATTTCAGACAAATGATTGTTCAATCTCTTCTTAAAAGCTTCCAATGATGGAGCATCCACAACTTCTGAAGGCAAGCAGTTCTACTGGTTAATTGTTCTAAGTGTCAGGAAGTTTTTCCTTAGTTCTAGGTTAGTTCTCTCCTTGATTAGTTACCATTCATTGCTTCTTGTTTTGCCTTCAGGTCCTTTGGAGAATAGGTTGACCTCTCTTCTTTGTGGCAGCCCCTTTGATATTAGAACACTGCTATCATGTCACCCCTAGTCTTTATTTTCATTAAACTAGGCTAGACATACAGTACACAATTCCTGCAACCTTTCTTCATATGTTTTAGCCTCCAGTCCCTTAATCATCTTTGTTCCTCTTCTCTGCAACTCTTTTCTGTCTTGTGGGAAGTTAACCCAGAGAAGGAAATATTAAAAAGGCAGGAAAAAATATTGTTCACCAAAAGGATTTTTAAAAGCATTTTTTGAAAAGCAGAAACCAAACCTGGCCTCATCTCTTTGCCCAGGGCAGTAGTTAGTCTTATACATATGCAGATGTGGAACCATCAGGAAGTTTGGAGCCAGNCAAGACAAAAGAAGCTCTTAAGAGTCATTAGCCCCATCACCTGGGAAGCAGGATATGATAATGGGATTAAACCACAGATATCAAAGCCTAGAAAAACACTCAGAAATAGCCTCAAAGTTCATGCCACAGGAACAGGAAACTTCCAGGCAGGGCTAGAGGGTATAAAAAGACCATCTGCCCATGTGCTCACTCTCTTTTTTCTTCTCTGCTGCTTATCTGTCTTCTGCAATAAACTGTAACCTTCTTCCCAAAGCAGTCGCCATGTTTGCTTATTTATTCCCGGCTTGGATGAACCAGGATGAAGACTTACTTCTAACAGTCTCAACGTCTTTTTAATATTGTGGCGACAAAAACTTGATGTAAGATTCCAAGTGTGGCCTTACCAAGGCATTATAAAGTGGAATTGACACTTCACATGATCTTGATTCTATCCCTCTTTAATGTAGCCTAGAACTATGTTGGCTTTTTTGACAGCTGCAGCACACTGCTGGCTCATATTTAGGTGATTGTCCACTAGGACTCCAAGATCCCTATTGCAGTCACTACTATTGAGCCAGGTACCATGTATTCTATACCTGTGCATTTAGTTTTTCTTACCTAAATATAGAACCTTACTTTTCTCACCATTGAATTTCATTTTGTTAGCTAGGGCCCAGTGTTCAAGTCAGTCGCGAACCTTCTGTTTCTTGAGTTTATTTTCTGGCGTGTTGGCTTGGTGTTGTCTGAAAATTCAATGATTTCCCATTCTAGTCCTTGTCTAAATCATTGATGAAGATATTGAAGAGTACTAGACCTAAGATTTGGGGTATCCTACTGCATACTTTCCCCCCATGTAGATGCAGTTCCATTATTTTAGGAATTACAGTATATAGAGTCTATTTGTATTGTTCAAATGCTAAATAAGTTATGTGAGAATAAATGTTGTTACAGGAAAGAATAATATATTTTTAGTAAAATAAAGCATTAACATACCCAAGTAGGGAAGTGTGTCATGCAGTTCATTCTTGGTATGGTTGATCCAACTGCTGATGCTGAACCACTGGATTTCATATGCATCATCTACTGTACATCATGTAGTAATATACTAAAAGCTCTGCTGAGTGTTATGGAGGCCCAGATGGATCTAGTGGTATGGCTCCTTTCTTCTTCATAATCATTTCTTACCCAAAGGGTCATATCTAAATCAAGACAATGAAAGAAACTACTAAGCTTTCCTTTTCAGAATCCAGCTTTGAAAAGTTCAGAAAAATATTCTATTTCTGCTTTATGCCAGATCATGACTGCAGTTTGGATTGTATGCTGGTGACCTGCTCTGAAGCTTACCTTGAGCAGCTTTTTAGAGAACTGGCCTCCTGCAGTTTTCATTGATAGAAGCTGTCAGAACACCACAAGTCCATATCATTTTTATGGACCTTTTACTCACAGGAATCTACCTTTGTAACTTTTCCTGTTCTGGGGATAATTACAAAGTAATAGATCAGAGAAAGAAACATATGATATCCTTCTTCTGCACTGGTGCATGAAAACACTGGAGTAAGGATTCAGCAGTAGAAGATCAACACACAAGACTGAAATTATATATTTCTCGTGTCTGAGGTTATCTTTGATCAAGACATTCAAAGCATTACTGCATCAGTTTAAATTAGGTCAATTTTAAACACTGAGACTGCATAATTAAAACAGAAAAGAATTTCTGCCTTTTATAGGGAGCAAATCAAACTGGAAAATTCTGGAAATTCTGGAATCTTTTTTTTCAGGGGATAGGAATATAAAATTTGATGGGAGACTGGATTTTGAAATAGGGAATCTTCTGAGGCATTTATGAAATTAATTAAGAGAGAAACAAAATATGGAATTTTATTACCTTTACTATGTATTTATTACCTATGTATTTATTTACTATGCATTTGTCTTTAAAGCACTTTGAAGAATACTTCAAAGAATACTACAATGACAGCATGAAGGCAAATTCCATTCTCCTGTTCTTATAGTATTTAAAGCTATAATCCAATTTACCATATTATAGAAGTTCAGTTTAACCACATGCACTAATATGATGTGCATTAACCAAAGTAAAGATAGATTTTGCAAGATGATTTGAGGCTAGAAAACCCCAAGATTTTGGAGGTGCCAGCTATTGCATCTGAGTAAGCTTTCGCTTTATGACAGAGAAAATGATATAAAGAGATAATATGTTTTCTCAGTGATTGTTGCTAAACTGATTGCAGATCTTGCAACTGAGCAGCAGGCATAATTATTTCCAGGGCCAAGATCTTACAAAGTTTCAGCTGGTTCTCCTCAATATATTAAAGTATTTTATTTACACACATGCCTTATATGCATGCGTGTGGATAAAAATTAGGAAACTGGCAAGGAGGTTTCTGAAACATGCACATCTGCATAGATTTTTATTAAAAAAACAGAACTAATTCAGCATATATTCCTTTGAACTTATGATCAGTTAAATCAGGGGTGTCAAACTGCCGGCCCATGGGCTGGACACATCACAAGGCAACTGCGCCCACCCCATTGCTGGCAATGGGGGAAAAGCTCCGATACATCGTGCGACGCCACATGATGTCGCGAGTTTGACATATCTGAGTTAAATCATATTATATCAATTGTATTTTGATTTCATTTAACTTAAGGTATATTGTCATGAAAACAGAGTAGATCTCTGAATCTATCAATGCAAGGATGAAGTAAGATGAGGAAACAAAAATTCTTTTGAACTAATGAGCCTCTACAAAGTTATCTTTTTAATTACCTCCACTATGGTGGATTGGAGTAGAATACTGGGAAACAATTCCAGAAAATCCTTCTTTTCACTTTTACATTTTTTCCATGTATAAAACTCATTAAGGAATAACACATTGAGAAATAGCTTGCAACAGAAGTATTGGCCTTGCTATTGGCCTTGGTAATTGTAGGAGAAGAGCAGGCAGAGCTGGAGGGTGGAGTTAAATGCATCATCAGTTTAGAGGCCATAAGATTTTCAAGTCCAGCACCCTCACCCACCCCAAACTCCTATCTAGCACCATTTTAATGCTGACTTTTAGTTGACCAAGTTTTTGTGTATAGGTTTGAATAAATCCTCTGTTCTGCAACTTTAGGAATAATCCCGATTCTTTGTACCCAACAGTAACATATATATCTTGAGGTTTTTTTAACACCAATATCTAAATAGTTACATTGACTATAGTTTGTAACTAAGACAAGTTGATTAATCTATAAGACTTTTCCAGTGCTATAATTACCATGGGTGCTCTTTGTCATGATGGATACACTATTGGTGTAAATCAAAGAAAAGGCTTTCTGCGTTGGGATTTCATCCAAGAAAGTAAGCAAACATCATTACTGTTGAAATTTATGTACATTATGTACATTGAAAATATGTTTTGATATTTTATAATTATGAACATAAGTATATATACTGGCATTACAGTCATTTATTAGAATGCATAGTTAGATAACTAATACTAATAGTATTTTTTAATTTAGTATTTTAAAATATTGTTATGTTACAGCTTGCTGTTCTTCTTGGCTGAATATGTTTACATAAAATAAAGCATATAAATATTTCAAATAGCAAGGAAGTATTGGAATATTTGGAGAAGTATTTTTGCTTTTTGAGGAATATTTTGGTACAACCTGAGACATGGTATATCTCAAAAATGTCACAAACTTCACAATTTCTATGCATACTATCCCTGCCTGATTCATGTTTATTTTAACTTTTTATATTAGGCAGTGAGGCATGGAGCATAACAAAGGAAGAAACGAGTGTTGTTCCTGGCATCCATGAGCTAGAACATAAGGAATTCTCACTAAAGTTCAAACAAAACCACTAATTGGAAGTATCCTTTGGTATTTGCAAATAAGGAATTCTCAGTAAACTTCAGTCAAAACCACTAATTGGAGATATACTTTGGTATTTGCAGGCACATGTAGATGTATCTGCTACTGTATGTGAACTCAAATTGAAATGTCCAAAATGACCATGTGAATATAAGTACATTTAGACTGAATACCGAAGAAGAAATAGATTATTTAATTTTCTGGTTTATATGGTATTGATGATTCAGCCCTATAATGTACTAGCCAGAAAGAAATCCTAAATTACATGCATTAGAAAATGAAATGTTGAAACCTTTTTTACAAACTCTTCTTTTGGGAAGGCAGAATAAAGGCAAATGCTTCAAGCTTTTTCCTATGAAATACAAAAAAAAGCCCTTAAATCCATAACTTATTCATTGGACATCATTCTTTTCTGTACTGATTTTATTATTGGCAATATGTGTCTTTTCTATTGCTCCATCTGTCCTGCTCCCTGAGATTAGATTGGCCCCTTAATACCTGGCTGTTCTCCCAGGTACGGAGATCAGGAAATTAAGTCAGCTTGTGTGTTATAGTGATTAGTGTTGATAGTCTTGTCCACTATGTTTGTATTTTTGCTGTTTATTGCTATTTTATTCTGTTTTTATCTCTCTCTGTCACCCAGAGTCACTTGTGCAAAATAGATGGCCATATAAATTGAATGAATGAACAAATGAACAAAAAAAAACACTATGTAGCATGGACATCTGCAGTGGCATGGCACTGTAGGCATACTGTGGATATACTGTCTTTTTTTTTTCTTTTGGTGTAAAAAAATTATTGGATATCAGATTTTTTTTCGTATCATAATATTCATTATAATTGTTGCCAGTTCTGATTCCTTATTCTCAAGTCAACCCCAAAAAGGATTTGACTGAAGTAAGTGTTCATTTGTGTGGATTTATAAAAACAGAGATTAAGAAAGATTGTGGTTATGTTTTTTATGACTTTATTAGAGGTTTTATATCTTATTCCAAGTGTCAACCGTCTAACTAGCGAATTCAACATAGAGGAAACTCTACGACTTTGAGGTGCCATAAAAGATAAACTTTATTAAATACACATCTCGGTACTAAAGAAGCAAAATCAGCTTTAAGTTTCCCGCACAAAAATATGTTTAGTTAACAAGAGCTCTCCATAACCTTCATCCACCAAGAGTTCACATTGTCCAATCACACTTCTTTGGTTTGTTATAAGAACAGTCCACTTCTTCATCAGACACCTGCTTTTGTGACTTTGTTTCACACAGTCTATAGACGGCTTCTTAAATTTTTTTCCCAAAGCTTTCCCTCCCCCCCTGTTTCTATGGCAAATTGAGTAGTAACAGAGGTTAGCAAGCATCTTAGCAATTCAATCTTAACACCAAGGTATGGTAAAAATTCAATGTATAGAAGTTGTAGAAATTTAGATTTTGGGTCAACTTGACCAAGAATGCTCTTTTACATAAGGAAGTCAATCCTAAAGTAAACTTTCTACAGTGGCTGTAAAACAGCTTTTCTAATTTTGATTCTAAGACACTAATGAATTAGCTAAATTTTGGATTAAAATGGAAAGGAAAAATAGAAAGAGTGAAACAAGAATCAGTTACTACTGTGCTAGAGAAGTGTTGCATAAACATGATCTGATGCTTCAAGATATTGGCCAAGATGGAAGATGGAAAAAATAGAATAGAATTTAAACCTAAGAACATTCCTATAAAATGACTTTGATTTTTATGTATTCTAGTGGACAAATTTTCAGTATCTATATAACTTTATTTTGATCTGCAATAAAGAGTGTAATCTTGCAGAGTCAAGCTAGCGGGCCTTATGCCAAACCAAATCTGAAAAGGGAGTTAAGCACTGGAAGGTGAAGTCATGTCTGCTGTGAGATGTGACAAAAAGCAAGCTAGAAATTTAACAAAGATAAAAGCCCTGTGTGTCAGTGAAATATTTACATGTCCACAGTATAGAGCTTATCAAATGGAATTGGTGGTAGACATGACTTTCACAATAATCTGTTGACAAGAACTTACAATGGTAATGTTCATTTTGCCATTTCCTTCAGTGTTCATAGAATGTTCTGTACTTTTCCAGTTTATTGTTTCTTTCAAGGGAGCAGATAAGTACAATTTCAAACAAAGTCCAAAGCTGAGGTCAGGCATAATTTTTATCTCATAAGAAACCCATTTTCAGGCACAGAAGCATCAGGATAGATACTGATGTCAGAGACTGGAAGTTCGCTTTGTAACTTACTGGGCAGGAATCCTGTTAGGTATCCAGGAATGTATATATATGATGCCTAACTCAAAAGGTTGATATTTCCATTGCTATGGTTATACATTTATTGAGCTTTCAGAATGACAGTTTTAACTATAAACAGCACAGAAATACTTAGGATGTTTTATAGCACTCTTTCAATGTATGTTGTTGATTGGCTCATTTTCTTGGACATGGTTGCAATGTAGTCTTTTATAGTTCTCATGGGATGTTGAAAAGAAATAATGCTGTCTTGAACTTTACCAAATGTGACACTTATTTGGTATTTGATACGAATGTTGACATTACTGCCAAGCCAACAGTAATATAACACAATGCAATGCAAATGGCACTGTACATAATATATTTATATAACAAATACTTGGTATGTATTTCAGCTAAATGTATTGGAGTTGAGAAATTAGAAAGCTTTAGTTTGTTTATGTGAGTGGAGCACCCCTTGTCTACAGCTCTTTCACAATTGCTTTACATCTGTTGATTAATAGTGATTGCTTCAGTTGCATAAACTGTAAGGTATAAGTATTTCAATTCATTTTTATTGAAATCTAATTCTAGTGATCTTATGAACATACAAATGAAGTAATACATTCTACCAGCATTCTACACATTTCTATACATACACTCTGAAGAAATCAGTGATGCTTATTACAGTATTATTATTTATTAAAGGTATATGTCAACCTTCTCACCAATAACATGTTAAATATATATGCCTTAATATTTGAACACAGCATTAAGGGACACTGACTTATGTCAAATCATATTTTGTCATTTATCCCAGATAGAAATGGTCTTCCATCTCATGCCTCCAGATTCTTTAACTGGATTTAAATCAGAATTTCTACATTCAAGAATATGCTCAGTCACCATGTTTCTCTGTAGATTTTATTTCTGCAATAAAACGTTTAACTTTTTCAGCTCCAGAACAATTGTGCCTCATCTCCATTTTGAGGTAGTGAATCATTATTGAATTTTTGTTGTCTTCAGCTATCCTAGAATACACCATCACTTCAGGGAGAATGTTTAATAATACATATTTAGTCAGAAGATGGAAAACTCAAAATAAATGGGCATGTAGAACAAAGGAGAAGGGCTTCATATTTCCCTCTGCATCCAGTATAATTTACTTCTATACTTTGATGCAGATTTGAGGGTGATTTTCTACAGAAGAATAGCTTTTTACTAATTTGTTGGAGGAAGCAAAATAAAACTCTGTTGGGCTTAAAAAAATGTTTTAATTATCTTCCAAAACTCATTTTAATAATGGGCCCCAAATCCTTCCCCATACCTTGACTAATATAATCTGATAATACAAGCTGTTAACTGTTTTCATTACTTGTCCAAAAAAATAGCACCCCTCCCCCACAATTTACTCACTCTAATGTATTCTATTGTTTTAATTGTTTTATATTTTAATGTATGACACTTAAACAATCACAACAATCATGTATAAAAAGATGTGGATGCTTTAAAGTGGTGTAGTTCTTGTTTATTAGCATACTTTTAAACATGTCTCCTGAATAATTTGAAAGATGACCAGAACTACTCTATATCTTTTCAGAAAACCTATTGATTGGGCAAGTTAAAAATATAATCAATAAAAGAAAGGATAAAACAGATATATTATAAAATTCCTTGTGTAGTACAATTTCTATTGGAAAAAGTAAGTTTGTGTATTTTGCTATATGAGATTTGCCAGGACTGTGTTAGAGATATGTAAGTACTGTAAATACTCTGCAGCACAACAATCAATTCTTGCTGGCCTCTGAAGTTAAAAGACCAGAAAACTAGAATATTTGATTCACTCAGCTGGATTTTCTCTATCTTCCTTCACTGTGGGGAAACAATCATCTTCTTTTGAAACTTGTTAAGTATATGATTATGCCATTTAGGTCATAAAAAGTCATGCAAAACTGAAATGGTAATGATGGGAAGAACCGCTTGGCACCCAGCCTTGGTTTCATCCGCTAAGAAGGAAGCACTCGGTAGACATCCGTACTACAAATAAACAGAAGATTTGGGTCTCCTCTGACTGACTGGGTGGCTCTTTTTGAAGAAAGAGTTGTGATTTTTGGCCCACACTGGCAACACATGGTAATACTAGTGGAAAATATATACCAGTCCAGTTTGAGACTCAGCTGTCAGGAATACAAATTTCCAGTTATATTCTTTCCCAATATAATTTCTTACTTGCTTATATCCGAGTTCCAATTTAGTTTCAACTGAAACTATGCTTCACTGCTGCTCCATGAAAAGATGCATAGGTTGGGTAATGTTCTTTTTTTTCCTGGGGATCACATTTTATAATTCTCAGTGTTGATATTATTTTATCTATCTATCTATCTATCTATCTATCTATCTATCTATCTATCTATCTATCTATCTATCTATCTATCTATCTAACATCTAGCTAGCTAGCTAGCTATCAAATTTTGCTTCCATCTACTTTCCTCACAGAGGGACTATTATTGAAGTACATCAAGTATTTTAGGATGCGTTCAGATGGTAATGCTGATGCCACAGTGGAATAGATTTAAAATTGCATCCTTACTGATTATGTAAATATTTTTCATCTTCAGGTTTGTTTATTAAGGCATCATCACTAAAAAGTTTATATTTCCTTTTGCTCTACTCTTGACTTAAAGAAAAGATTTAATCTTTAAGCAACAGTATCCTTTTCTGTAGTATAATCTTTCACAATTGACCTTAGTATATATTTTAATGCAATAAATCATTTGATGTGTAAATTGCAAAAGGACGCAGACAATTATACAAAGAAAAAAAAGAAAGTACATTACTTTGATCTCTCCTCCTCCACTATACAGCCCTTTAGTTTTTAAAAGTTCTTGAGCAAAAACAGCTTAAATGAAATCTTATCTACTACTAGATTATTATATATTAACAAGCATCCACATTTAAAACATTGTTTATATATATCTTGCATTACTGTTATTACTGTTAATATTGAGAGTATATTTTGTCTGGAGAGACAAAGTTCCCTAACTGAGAGGAGTCTATCTAGAATATATACAGCTCCTTACCATCCATAGTACAATAATGTAAACTTTAAACTTAAGGCTAGCCACTCATAATAATAATAATAATAAATACAAGAAATATATTTATGTACAATTATAATATTCAGTTGGCAGAACAAAGATCAGCTAAAACCAATAGAACAAATAACTACAGGATAACAACTATTTAAATAAAAAAATAACAAAAACCAATTAAATGTGAAACTATTTGAAAAAACTTCTCAGTTATCCTCATAAGAAAAATTTTCATTCCCTCTTTATTCCCACAAGTTGTGAAGTATTTAAGACTAAAAGTTTGAATAATCCAAAGTATTCTATGAGCCTCATAACTAAGGAATTTCAAGCAGAGGATTATTAATTCCAGGACAGAACTCTGAAACTACAGCACAGAGATTCCTCGCAGTGTGGTGCATCCTTGTCCCTCTGAGAGATCAACCAACATAAGAAGAACTTACTAGATAAGCTCAGTATTCAGCATCACAACGTGGATAACCAAATATATTTGGGAAGCTCACCAAGATGGATATAACACGACATTCTTCTTTTGAAGTTGGTATTCAAAGCACACTATGATTAGGGAGGTAGGATATATTATTTTTAAAACCATATAAATTAGTGAGCATGATCACATCTGATGACAGCAACCTCTACCTTAACTATGGATTTATCTGAAATAGAATTATTTCATTTTCTCAACCACATAATCTTGTAGTTGGGAGAACATGGAAAAAGTGATCAGCTTCACATTTTTTGAAGAAAGATATGTGATTGGAAGTAATCAAAAGGAAAGCAAACTTAAATTCTCAAAGCAGAAATTAAAGTGTTAAATTGCATTTTTATAAATAAGTTAAGTTCTTCAGTATGAACCTTGATAAGTTCACCCAGAGGGAATAAAGGAGATGATTATATGATACACAATTCAGGAAAAAATACAATTAGGTAAGTAGAAATGCTCAAAATGAATATAGCTATATATGTATTCAGATAAGTCTAATAAATAACAGGATCATATCTATTAGAATTACTATAATGATTATGCAGTGAAATTGAAAGACAATTAGAAATTCTGTAGTAAATTATTGCAAATACTGGCTTCAGTAAATAGAATTTTTCTTCTCCAGTCTCATTTACATACAATTTCTTTTAATTGTTTATTTAATTTTCTTGCTTTCTTCTGAAAAGTGATAAATTAGTAGTTTTTCTTTTGTAACAAGATTAATATAATTTTTACTCATAATATATTGATCCAATAGTCATGTAATTAGATACTGAACTCCTCATTTATTGTTCTGGTCATATTGTTCATAATGATGTAAAAGCCAATCATATCACTGTTTAATGGAGTGACACTAATTGAATATATAATTCCTTGAAAAAACTAAACCTTAATAACTGAATAGTTGAAACTTTTAATAACTGTTGATATTAATAATTAATTAAACTAATCAGGCTGTTCAAAGAAGATTTATGCCTTTAAATTGTGCTGGCATAAATTACAGTATATACCACAGATAGCCAGAGTAACTAACAGAGAGGTTTTAAATCATGTAAAACCAGACATATCACTGGAAGCTAAAATCATAAGACTATGTTTGATTTACTTTGGCCATGTTATGCGTGCAAATTCATTGGAAAAGTCAATGATGTTAGGGATGGTTAGTGGACAAAGAAGAAGGAACAAGCAAAAACAAGTTGGCATCAATTGTTGAACATCCAACAATTGAAAGAAGCTGTACTTGACAAGATAGAATGGAGAGCATTAGCCTATAAAGTCACCAGGAGTTGGACACGACTAAATGGTAAAAACAACAAACTAATCATATAAACTTTTAAGTGTAAGTTGCTGATGTAAGAATTATAATTATTATTTAATCAGTCGGTTTGCATTATATATCTACAATGCTCAGTCCTGATACAATTTTATGACCAGCTTCCTCTGAAATGGTAGTTGATAGCACATAGAATTGATCTTGCTAGGGAGGAGTCATTTTTCTACAAGGAATAAAATATTTATTTCAGTCCAATTAGTAGTAGTCTAAAAGAACTTACCATAATATATTCCACTGGGGTCATATTACATTGAAAAGAATTAAAAGATTTATCTCTAAAACAAATGAAAGAATTTGAAACACTTTTGCAGAAACAGGACCACCTACTAAGATGCATATGCAAATTGCTATTAAAATATGACATGGAGAAAGAAACAGTAAAAATCATACGATAAATTGAATACATAATTTTAAAGTAGCAACTACAATTCAGCATTGGGATGAATTTATCCCATTCTATTACTAAGAGAAAACTGATACAAAATGTTTTACAAATGGTACTTAAGTCCAAGTTATTGCAAAAATAGATAAATCATCTAATAAAAATACTAGAAATGTCATATGTGGTGGTCATGAAAAAAATACTGGGGGAAAAAGGATAATGTTTTTTTAAGTCTTAAAAACAAAGTTCAATTTACATCTTATTTTTTCAAAAATTGAAAATTGTTGAAAAACACATTAAAAAATCACACTCTTAATATTTATGCTGATGGATATGAGGACAAATCTAGCTCAAAACTGGAAAGGAGTCACTTTGCCAAGAATATCAAACTGGGGAATATGCAGTAATGGCAAAATTAACAATATGCATCTCAAACAGAAGTTTGACCGAAACTGAGCAAGAACAGTTCTCCTATATACATTATGTGTCACAAAACAAACAAAAATTGTGTCTTTAGAATACATTTAATACATTTTGATGTAAATCTGGGTCAAGGTAAAATGGGAAGGAATTTTAAAATAGTTTCCATTACTGTTTTTAATTCTTTTTCTTTCCATTTCTTCTTCTTTTTTTCTTCTAACATTTATCCTTGAAATAATGATAAATAAATAATAATGATATTAATATTGTTTTCTGACATTAAATTTCTTGTTATGTTTTTTAAAAATGATGCGGTAAACTTAGTTCCGTATAATTTAGTAAGTAAATGAATTTCAAATTTCATGACAATTGTAAACATTTTGTTTATTTACTGATATTTTATTTCTTTATTCTTTTATCCACTGAATTTCCTTTTTTTCTTTTTGCAGTTTATTCTTTTTTTAATATAATCAAAAAAAGAAAAAAAAGAAAATCCAGATATGGATATTTAACCTTGTTCTTTTATATAAAATATGATAAGCATTCTTTAATGTTGGTGGGTCTAATGAATAGAATAGAATAGAATAGAATAGAATAGAATAGAATAGAATAGAATAGAATACTTTATTTGGCCAAGTGTGATTAGACACACAAGGAATTTGTCTCCAGTGTAGAAGTTCTCAATGTACTTGCAAAGTAACAGAGTAATAATAATCATAAGAGGGGATAGTAGAGAAGATGAGAAGGATAATAACAATATTACAGCCATACAACATGGATGAATATCCTTAAATTTCAGATAGTACTGTGAGGATTAAGTGTTCAGCACCTAATAGTTTTTTCTGCAGCTCTAACTATCCTCTGGAGTCTGTACCTGCTGAACCAAATTAGATATATTATAGAAGTACAAATAACAGATTCAATAATTTCCCTGTAGAACTTTATCAACAACACCTGAAACAGTCTGAACTTCCTAAGTTGCCAGAGGAAGAACATTCTTTGTTGTGCCTTTTTGATGATGGTTCTAATGTTAGGTGTCCATTTCATATCCTGGAAGATTATAGAACCCAAAAACTTGAAGGATTCTACTGCTGATACTATGCTGTCGAATATACAGTAGTAAGAGGTGATAGAATAGGAGGGCTCTTCCTAAAACCCACTCTCATCTCTACGGTTTTAAGCAAGTTCAGCTCCAGATTGTTCCAGCTGCACCACAGGGCCAGTTGTTCGATCTCCCATCTATATGCATAACCCATCTATACTCATCACCTTCTTGAATGAGACGAATGACTGTTGTATCATTTGCATATAGATATTTATAATGTATGTAAATGTATATAGATGCATACTATAAATCTAAATCATATATAAGTCTACTCAAAAGTAAATAATAAAGTAAAGTAAAGCAATACTAGTATCAATAGTGCTATTTCCATAGACATGGCTATAATTCTTTAGACTTAAGTTATTCTGAGTTCATGATTTTTGAAATAAAAGAAGTAAGTAAGGTTCCTGGACATCTGACTTGCTTCTGTTGTAATTCTGTACAGGTGATATGTTTACATCATCACATACAAATGAAGACTTCAGTATGAGTTGGAACTTTATAGAATGGGATTTCAGTTCAAATAAAATCTTTTACATGTATGTAAAAACTCCTTGTTGCCAATAGGTTTTCTGAACTTATGACAAGCAGCATCACTGTCTTTGTGATGCAACTTAAGAAAAGGATGGGTGCTCACTGATCCTTGTATGTTGAATTACTTACTATAGCATGTATATCTGTAACTATTTTCAATGGCATTATTTACCTATAAGTATATTCCCATTAAGGTAAACCATTCCACAGCAGCTATTTAGCATTGGTCACTTACTTTATGAGAACAATGCACACCAACAGTACAAAAACATCAACCCAATTGACACCACAAGATGTCATGATAACCTTGAATGTTCTCTCAACACTATCAGCCTCACACATTAATGATGTCAATTCATTATCTCCCAAGAAGGTCTGACAAGTGAGCAGAAAAAAAACCACCATTTTGTAATTGGAATTTAACTCCTTTGTCTAGTAATTGTCTTCAAAGAAAAGGAGAGCTATAATTAACACTGGTGGTGGTGGGGGAATTAAGTCTGCTTATGGCCCCAAACAATAAGTCAGAAATTATCACATTAATGGATTGATGTGCCTTTAAAAACTTGAATTTAAACCCAGTTGCTGCTTCTGTTTTCCAAAAGAGTAATATTGTCTCTCTGTTTCATTGGTTATAAGGAAACACAAGATACTAAGAAGTCTGCTGGGAAATAAGGACTGTCCTCCTTCCCTTTGAAAAGTATGGGATTAGCTTGTCACTTCTTATAGTTGGAGTACAAATGTTGTGCACTGCCCTGATTTGCACTGGAACCAGATTTTTCACCTATTAATTTCAACAACGATATTGGAAGGTTATTTTCTGGTGCAAACTGTTGGGAAGTGTGTTGATATGTCCCTTGAGCTGCATCACTAATAAACAATGATGGGCTGGAATAGTCAAAAACCTCCCAGCTTGCCTTTATGGTAAACACTAAAAGAACAGATGAGCTACTTGATTGGCCTTGGTACATATGGACATTCCTCATGTCTGAGCATAACTTCTAGAGGGGTAAGGCTTTTTGTCTTTGTTTGCAAAATGAATTGGAATGACTGAATATGCATTTTTAAAATATGGAGAAAGTACTTTTCTGTGACTGAATATATAATTTGAGGTTTATATTAACACAGTCACCAGTATTTGACATATTTCATGTAGTTTCCTATAGAAACAGTGGGTTCCTTAAATTATTTTCTTATCATGTTATTCTGTCTCAACAAATTATTTTGCTTACAAGATACTTCCTTTCTCAAACACAGCTTCCTTTTTTGTCTTGATATGAAACACCAATTAATATTACTTAATTTTGAAACAACTGATCATCGTCCTCATACTCAGTGATTTAATGGAAGAGATTTTAGTTATTAGTATTAGTTTTTAAAATACTGGGACAATTGACTTTTCCCTTTAGGAAAAAATGCACAGGCATTGCCTGTCTCATGTCCCTTATGATTTGTAAATCAAACTAATATCTTTTTGTCCGACTATGATCGCTCTTAATTTTTAATGCCTTTTGCCAGCATTCCATACCTTTTGCAAAGCAGAGTCCAAATGTCTGGAAATATGTATATTTTTTGTAGATATTATATACAGTAGTAGAATTATTTTTCACCAAAAATAAAGATAGGAAAAAAAATAGAACAGAAATACTTAAAACAATTAGCTATATTTGTTATTGGAAATGTGAAAAATTATTTTGTAGGAAATAATACACTGTTTTTATGCAATGCTGAATCAATAATCTCCTTTTAGAGGGAAAGTTTGTCTCATTTATTATTGTTGATGTTATTAGTGGCAATAATAGGAAACTGGTTATTTATGTTACTACTGTGGATGCTTTAAATTTGTTGACCATTATTTACTTGGATGTTTTCCTGTTGAAAACGTCTGCTGCTGCCCTCATCAATATATAGTGAATGAATGTTTTATTTAATTTATCCATACATTTAATTTTCTTAAGTTAATACAATTGCTGTCCAGTCCTGAATTTAATAATCAACCATTTTCTTCTTTTGTTATATTAAAAAAATTCAGAGTGAAAGCAAAATTTGGAAGTTTGGGGGGGGCAGACCTAATAATTTCAAGTGGCAAACTAGATACATTTGTGAGATACATAAAAAAGGATGTAAATATCTTAGCAAAAATATATATTGAGCAGGTGGGTTTGAAATAGTCTTAACATTTAAGATAACTTGTTTTCCAAACAATGTAGTAAAAATAAATAAACAATATGCAATTGCATATTTGACACATGCATTTATACATTTAGAAGCTTAAATTGGTTATTTGTATACTATCTTCCTAAATTCTTTTTTGGGGGTATGCCAAATTCAAACCTAATTTCTCACAGAATAGAGCATCTAAGAGCTTCCTACAAGAATCCTTTGGGGAGAATACAAATTCTTCCTGTTCTTGAAGTTAGAATCATCTGCAAATGCTCAGAGGGAAGCAACAATTTAACCATTTTCCTGTGAAAGCTGTTCAGCTGTTGACACAGAACTAGATTTGGCATGTTGAATATGTTTTCATGTGTCACTTCTAATAGGATGCAGATATCAGGTAATCTGAGATAATTTCAACACTGATTTTGCTTGAGTAAGGTTTAAATTGCTTCACGAGAAGCAGAATGTCTTTAAAAAAAATCTTCTGAAACATATGGTTCTAAATGAATGGTAGCTCTCTGTAGCTATTATACAAGAACACAGGTACACCCAAAGTACTTACACAGAATAATTTATTCTTAATATCAGAAATATGTGGTAGAATTATATGAATGTATCAACCTCAGCAATATGTATACTAATTTCTATGGTATTGACAAAGTCATGGGAAAATGGACTGAAAATGACCATTTGGTGCCTGAATATTACATCCTGAATCACTGCAGTATGCCTTACATAAATGCTGTGGGAACCATCAGAGGAAGAAGACCACTCATTCTGTTTCTATACTGTAGATGTCATGATGCAGCTTATTAACCCATTTGATAAACAAAATAAAGGACTAGATTGGCATTATTTAATATGGGAAAGGACAAAAGTATTTAACTTAGCATGGTGTTCCATAAATGACTGCAGTTAAAAAGTATACCTAAGTTACCTTTTATAGTCATAAAACATTTACAGTATCATTTATTTCAATGCTTATTATTGCAAGAAACTAAGCCTTATGATAGCACTGTCTAAAATAACAGGTTAAAAATGATATTTTATTTTAAACTTGTTTGGACTGGGTTGTATATCTGTCAGATGATCCTAATAAACCTAGAGTGATCAAATCTTGGCTACTCACATGTCAACTAGATTTATGAGCTTGTCCACAGCTGAAAAGTGATTTATATTATGAGAAAATGAGAAATTTGAGCCACCTTATTTTTTAAAAAGTGTGTTCTCTGGGGAGGTGTGCTAAGCTGGAGCCTTTCTAAAATGTAGGTCAAAGGAAGAGTAGGAAATAGAAAAGTAATAGATGGATTTTTTAACTTCAGGCACTTCATTCCATTTTTTTTTCAGTTGCCATACAACGTTTTCATTTTTATCCTTTTAATTTACTTTTGGGGTAATGACAATTTATCACATAATTTGGTTGGCATTATATTCATTCATACCCTTCTTATTTATGTGGATGAAAATCCTTTTTCAAAGATGACCTAAAGCCATCTTGGCTTGAGATAAAAGTTTATAAGATTACTTTTTCTAAAGTCCATAACATCAAAGAACAATAGATTGTATATCAGCCTTAATCTGTTACTCTTCATTGAAGTGGAATTTTGGGAATTACAATTTCAACATATGAGACAAGGCTGAGGAAGCCTAGCCTAAATATGCAGTTTATACTGTGAAGTCTAAGAAAATGCTTTCAGATGCTAATTGTGGCATAAGATCCTTATAGGTTAAATGATTAAATCTATTGTTAAAACAATTAGGAATGTAATGGTAATATTAAACTTTATCTTCAGTGCAGAACAAAAAAAATGACATTGAGCTTAACAAGTGTGCCAGAAGCATTCTTAAAGTATGGATAGAAATGTATTCATAGTCATTAATATATTTTTAAAAGATGCCCCTGAAAGGGGAAGCATTTATATAGGAAGACAAAGTGATAGAAGAAGAAATTAATGCTGCTAAAACACGAGGTAGAAATGAAAGAGGAGATATATGAAGAAGAATTTGAAAACATGAAAATAAGTGATACAGAAGATGGAGGGAGAAAAAATACCATTGGTTGATTGGCAGGAGGCTGAAGATTAACTGAAAGAAGCTGGATTGTTACAACTTCTAGAGATTAACACAAGGGATGATATGAGTGGCAGAAGAGATAGGCAGGTGATAGGTGATTGTGTTATTTTGTTTCTTGGGGGAACAATTTAAGCAGATAATGCTTGTCACTGCTGTTATGGACATATATATGTATATATATATATATATACAGTAGAATGGCTTAACAGTTGGGATGGAGTGATGATGTCTGCCAACAGAAAGATAGATAGATAGATAGATAGATAGATAGATAGATAGATAGATAGATAGATAGATAGATAGGTAGGTAGGTAGGTAGGTAGGTAGATAGATAGATAGATAGATAGATAGATAGATAGATAGATAGATAGATAGATAGATAGATAGATAGATAGATAGATAGATAGATAGATAGATAGATAGATAGATAGATAGATAGATAGCGCTGATGAGTGACAGCAAAAGACTTGGAACCAACATAGGGATGATGACAGCAAGAAAGAACAACCAGCTGAAATGGCAGCATCACATATGCAAACGTCAGAAAAGCGGCAAGATGACTGCATGCGGCAGAATGCACACTCCACACAGGCGGGGCACGAGGAGAGGTGCAGGGCGCCGAAGTTCAAGCAGTTGTCGACGAGCGCGACAGAAACAACGGCAAAGCAGTTGACTGGGGGGGAGCTGAATAGATCAGTAACATGCTCATTAGCCAAGCTCTTGGCGTTACAGAGACTATAAGAATGTGATTCTCACTCCTGGCTAGAACTCTGATGATGTCAGCAGACGCTGATGAAAGCTAAGTTTTTAAATAAATTCTTCAGTCTCGGTGATCTGTGTTTTAGTTTTTTGAAAATGAATATACCCGAGACTCACATCTTCAAGACTATTTTAGATAGATAGATAGATAGATAGATAGATAGATAGATAGATAGATAGATAGATAGATAGATAGATAGATATGGATGGATGGATGGATGGATGGATGGAGATGGATGGATGGATGGACGGACGGACGGATGGATGGATGGACGGATGGACAGACAAATAGATAGATAACCTTTATTGTCATTTTTTTACTTTGGTCACAATGGCACACATTAAAAATGAAATTTAGTTGCTTGCTCTCAAAGTGTACACATAACACACATTTAAACATTCTATATACAACATATGTATAGACCTACATCCTTACATATAAGTAACATATAAATATTAATCACTGTCCATCTTGAATACATAACGGAAGGAGGAAGCTTTAGAGTTCACAAGGTTAATACTATATGGAACAATACTGTGACTGAATCTGGATACCACAGAGCCTACTCCCAGAAGGTAACAAGAAAAACAGGTCATGAAGAGGATGTGTAGTGTCCCAGACAATCTTACAGACCCTGCTCAAGCAACGCTTATGTGCTATGTGCTGGATGGAAGGGAGGGAACTGCCAATAATCTTTTCAGCCATCCTCACCACTCTCTGCACTGCCTTCCAAGGAAACATGACCAGATGAATTAATCCTATTTTATTGTAAAGCTACATTTATAGACTCTTGGAAGGACTCCATCTCCTTCACAGACCAAGAAAATAGGGAGGGTCTCTTCTGAGTGTCTCGCCGGTCAGTTGCCTTTTATCTTACACTTTCCTTCATTGTGTTTCTTTGCCCTGCATCCCAAAGTCATTCTTGTATGCCATCACAAATGATCAGTAGATGGCCACTATTAAATCCATGTTGTGGAAGCATGTAGTCACTAGATTTATGGAAATGGGTTAATTACAACCCCTGCAGTCTTGCTGCATTTTTTTCTGACAAGAAGAGAAAGAGAATGAAAAAAAAAACCCTAATTGGGAAGAACGTAAAATACTGAACAACTGGAATTTGTGTGTGAATATGTTTGGGGATAGTTTAAATGGGTGGATGGTTGGGAATTGATACCACCTGCTACAATCCTGGTCATAGGCTGTCCCATCTGACTCATCAAATTGGCTAGGGAAGTGACTGGAAGCCAGATCTGTGTAATGATGAATGCTTCTTTGGGAAAGGGATGTCAGGAAGCTATCCTTTGACCCAGCTGCTTTGGACTGTCTGCCTATCTCCAGCATTCCCTTTTTTAGGCCATTGGATTGGCTCAATTGTTTTCAGTTGGTAAACAAGCCTGGGTAAGGAACTAAAACATTTATAGTTAAGTTGTGGTAGAGTATGAATTTCTTTATCCTGCTGGATCTCTCCATGGTTTTTGATATATAATTGATTTTGGTAGTTTTCTAGATTATATTTAAGAGTTGGGAATAGACAGCACTGTTCTCCTCCTTTCTGAGTGAGCAGTTCCAATCAATACGGGGAATGAGAAATTAAGTGAGATGTTTCAGGGGGTCAGCTTTGCTCCTTTTATTGTTCATGACTATATGGAATTACTGAGTGAAGTAGTGTGCTCACATGAGGTGAGGCATCATCAGGATGCTAATGATAGTTTTATATTTCCATCCCATGTTTACCAAGGGATACAGCTGAAGTTCTGTCTTGTTGCTTGGAAGTTGTTATTGTCTGAATGAGAGGAACAGGTCTAAGCTTAATTCCAACAGAGTGAATTTTGATTCAAAAGTTTTCTGGTTCTAAAACAAATGAACCCATCTTTGGTTTTGGATGGAGTTGTGTACATTCCCTTGAAAAAGAGGTAGAAATGAGCTAAAATTTAAATATTCTAAGTAACTATTATAGTATGTGACATTAGTAACAAATTCAATAATCACAAAAATGTCCAGATCTCTACCCTAATAGCAAGCAATATACCTAGCCAGAATCATTAATCTCTTTGAAAAGTTATCTTCTGTCATTTTCTTTTCTGTGTTTGAAAAAGGCTGAAATATGTTCACTGTTTAGCTTCATTTATCAAATGTCACCGTTCCTAGACCAGTCCCAAAATAGTTGCAGCTGTAAGTCATATTTGGATGACACCCAATCTCAGATAGTGTTTAATGTGGGTGAAGAACAAAGCAATCTTTATGACACTGGAAAATATCCTGCAGGTAAATAAATCTTTAAATTTTAGCCCAAGTGCCAATATTCTTTCAAGAATAACTGGCAACAGGCAGTTTCTTAAGGTTAAACTAAGAAGATTTCCTTTGTATATTATTAAAATGTGCTTGTATCATGGACATCCATGGGCTGGAAAAAGGAGATATTTGGTGGTTGATGTGATGAAGCATGCCTTTATTCTCATTTTTTCTGGATGTCTATGGCATGTGTGTACACAATCCATATTTAAAAAACTCTCTGTATACACTACTCAGATTTTGTTCTACAATATTTATATTCCATACAGTATTGGGAAATTCAAATTAATTTGAACAACCATTTTATAACAAAATGATTAAACTTTACCAGGAAAGGTGATTTGTGCAGAGAACTCTTTGGATATGCTTACAATATCAGGTTCTGTAACCTTCAAGTGCCCTTAGATTGGTGGACTAAAAACAATTCACACGGAGTCATGGGAGATGAAGAGCTGTTTCATTTTTCTTTTAAGTTGTGTGCATGTGTGCACATGTGTATAAATTAATGCTTTTCTTATTGTTTGGAAGAGTAGGCATATAAACATACAGTTATTTATTTCCTTATACTTAAAAATGATGTTCAATAAACAGTCAAATGAAATCCCTAATATAGTAATTAATCAGATTTATTTTTCAGTTTTGAACTGCCCATATTCCTCAAAGAGGGACTCTTTAATGTCACAATATCTGGCTGCTCAACAAAATAATAATTTCCATCAATTCAAGAGAATGTAGAGAATTGATCAGCTTTACGTTTCCTTTCTGGCTTTCACAACTTCCTCAGTCTAAAGTAATATTAGGGTGGCATGAGGGATCCTGATGACAAGGATCTCTTGTTCAGTAAGTGGAAGTCTACTTTACCACTTGGATTTGATGTAAGAAACTCACTGAAAGATTAGTCCAAAATGGTAAATGAAATATTCAGTTTCAAAATCTTAAAGCTGACCATCCTATTCAATGGCATTTTATTAAAACAAATCTACCCTTTATAGAAGAGTTCTCCTGTGAACGTTATAAATGCAACATCATGTGGACCAGCATAAATAAATCTTCAAACGCTTCCAAGTGTTAAGTTTCATTAGAGAACAAGGTATTAATTGCTCTTTACCTCCTTTTTCTTTATTTACATGCTTTTGCTCTAACTCACTCTTAAGATTTGTCACTATATATTTTCTTAATATAGCTTTCCTTGTTATTCTGGAAAGAGACAAACTATAATATAACACTGTGTCAGCATGTGGGATGCAGATAAAACAGAATACCTTTCATGGCTCAATGAAAACAAACAACTCAAAAGATTTCAGTCACACGGAGCTGATTATAGGATCAGGGGCTAAGTGTGAGTCACTTTAAGAAATATCCTAAAAACAGTCTATCAAGAAAAAAATAAACTTCTTCAGAAGACCAAGAGAAAGAAGCAATTCCTGCTTATTTATCCCACTATTGGGTTTTGTAACCCAACTGTCTACAAATATATATTTATTCTTCTAAAGAAGCCTTTCTGCAGAGCACTATTTCACCTTATTTATTTTTAGGCTTTTAATATTTTCCACTTTGTGAAAATGCAAAGCAGTGTTAGTCTTTGGTAGCCAGATAAAAGATCAGTTCACATAAAGGTGGTCCACATATGTGCAGCACCAAAGAAACAACTTTTCTCCTGCTTTATTTGGAACCATAAAGCAGATTCAATATTGCAACCAGATTGGCAGGTGTGTTAGGAATACATTAAAAGGATAAGCAGTTGCCAATATAAACACATTTCATCCTTCTCCCTACTCAATCATGGATATTATTGATCCAAAAAGAATATTACACATACAAGTGCACACATATGCCTGCACACAGTATAGAGAAAAACAAATAATTGTTTTGAAAGGTAAATTAGAAATGAACACTCAGATTTTTCTTCATCTATATACTACTAAAACTTTCATTGTCTTTATCATTAACTAGGAGAAATGGTGTATTGTAGGACAACAATTTTTGAACCAAGGTTTCTCAAATGGGCTAATGTACATATCATTTTCCAAGCTGTTTTTTTTATGAGAAGTTCTTTCTTACATATTACTGAAAGTGGAAATCAAGGTGTCAGGTGTAAGAAAAAAAAATACCACAAATTCCAAAAACTCTATAAAATCTTGCCACATATAACATTGCAGTTCCATTTATTTCATGATCCATTCTTACTGTATAAGTAACATTCTGAGTTGGTTTGTGATTCAAACCTAATGATCAACCCTAATAAAAATCCTTCAATAAAAATTAATGTTATTATGTAATTATACAATATGGAAAGAGAGATACTCACATAAATATACAGAGAAAAGGATAATGTTATACTGGTATATTCAATACTTTATTTATTTGGAGTTTTTAAATCCCTCATTTATTATTTTTATAAATAACAGAATGTGGCAAAGATATTTAATATGCCATCTTCCTTTTCACCACAACCCTGTGAGGTGAGCTGACAGACAGTGCTGGCTCAAAGCCACCCTGCTGAATTTCATACCAAAGGCAGGATTAAAACTCATAGTTTTCTAATTTGTAGTCTGGTGAATTACCTGCTCTCTTTTGCTTTACTGTAATCACAAACATAAAAATGAAAATGTCAGAATGCAAATGACAATAAATTTTCAAGGAGAATTTGCTAATAAGGGCAGATTCCTGACTGTCAGTCCCCATACAGTTTACTGTTTTTAAATCCATCATTAATTGCTGTAATCTTGTTAGATATTTTGGGCCAGTGCCCAGTAACACCTATGGTCAAGAGTTTCCAGCTAAAACAACAGCCTCCACATCTTTATCTTCTCATCCATCAGGCCTTGATAGAATCTTGGTCTAATTTATCACTATGCCCATTTAAGAATAAATAAAAAGATTTGATAAATAGTTTAATTAACTGGCTGAAAAAGAAAAGAAAAGCTGCCAACTTGGGGCTGAGAAAACAATATGAGATTTATTAGGCAAAAGTATTGTTTCTCCAACAAGTATCAAGAGTATACTCAGCTGTAACACACAAGTAAAAGTGATGATAAATAGGAAAAGTCTTAAGGAAGCTAACTGTGAAGAATCCATAAATATCCTAGAAGATGAGTTAATGATTCAAAAAAAGTGAGGCAAAAAGACTTGAGGAGCAGATTGCCATAGTGAAAAGACAGATAATAAAGATTTTTCAAAGACATTAGAGGCAGGAAACCAGCCAAGGAGATCACTGATCACTTGGAAGAGTTAAGGCTGTATTGAGACGACAAAAGGAAATTGCAGAGAAGCTGAATGAATTCTTTGCTTCTGTCTTCACAGAATTAAAATGTATCCCTGAACCATAGTGGTAAAGAACTAGTGGGCTTCCTTATGCAGTTTGTTGTTGTTAGTTGCGAAGTCATGTCTGACCCATCACGACTCTATGGACAACATTCCACCAAGCCTTGCTGTCCTCTACCATCTTCTGGAGTCCATTTAAGCTCACTCCTACTGCTTCAGTGACTCCATCCAGCCACCTCATTCTCTGTCATCCCCTTCGTCTATTGCCCTCAATCTTTCCCAGCATTAGGCTCTTCTCCAGTGAGTCCTTACTTCTCATTAGGTGGTCAAAGTACTTGAGTTTCAACTTCAGGGATCACTTGGAGAACAGACTGCTGGACTAGGTTCACAGATAGATGGTAAATAGATAGATAGATAGATAGATAGATAGATAGATAGATAGATAGATAGATAGATAGATAGATAGATAGATAGATAGATAGATAGATAGATAGATAGATATTATGGAATTAATCCCAAACTTACATTTGAGTCCTATTTTCACAGTGTTTTTCAGTCTGAATATACTACTGTATTGACATATACTGTATAATTTAATGACATGTAACATGAAAGCCATTTGGTGCAGTGGTTAAGGCAACAGGCTAGAAACTAGAAGATTGTGAGTTCTAGTCCAGCAAAGTAACCTTGGGCCAGTTACTTTCTCTCAGCCCTAGGAAAAAGGCAATGGCAAACTGCAGAAACAGGTCTGGGTAGTCTCCAAGAATCAGACACAATTGAATGGAAGATAGACAGCTAGACAGGTAGGTAGATAGATAGACAGGCAGGCACACGTAACATTTCAAGCCATATCACTATTTCTATAGCAATTTTGGGTAGTAAAATAGTTCAAGAACAGGTTTAGCTGAGGGTACTGGGCCAATTCATATTGGATGCTACTGTAGCTGGCTTTTGCTAAGAAAGGATAGTGAGTGGTTCTTAAACATTCCATTTTAAATGTTTTTCATGGAGAGACCTAGGATTTTGCAACAAAACCAGAGTCTTATCTGAGATGATGGTTGGGCTTAATTTTAATATATGGTAACAAAAGTTAGCTTTGCATTTGAGTGCACATTTGAATGTCAGCACATACAATCAAGCATGGCATAGACATTATCCTGAAGTATACTTCCTTACTGTACTACTAAATTTCTCATGGTCAGTTCACAAAAGGAGAAGCTGATATCCAGGCTTGAAAAAAGAAAGAAAAAAGACAATGTGCTCCTTTTTAATTAGCCTCACTTTTAACTTAAAATACTGCAAACTTAAACTGTACATTATAGATGTAGAAATTGTTGTAGACTAAATGCAGACCTCTAATTAATATCTGCATATTTATCTTTTTCCTATGTGTGTCTTTTGACATGAGGTTGATTATTCTTGGAGTGAGATTTCTTAATGAAGGCTTTTAGAAGTTGCAGCCTTTCTGTGCAATTTTGATTTTCTTTTTAACAGAGAGTCATTTACTGAGTCTCCCAAAACTCTTCCCTAAATTGTCATATGTTGTATATCTCTTATGGCTATCTTACGTATATCACTTATTGATAAAGATGAAACTGGAGGTACAATAAATCTAAAGCAAAAGCATATTTCGGAAACAAAATGTTAGCTTCCAGCCAAAACTAAGATTACTCTGCAAAAGGCAAATAGATATTAAGAATAGTTCAAAACTTGGTGAATATTAAATGCCAATATTAGATGACTTAGGCCTGTAAGAATTCATTCAAGCTATTTTAAACATGATCACCATATAACCTCCCAAGTAGTTGTTGAAGAATAGTGATATATTCCATTATGGACAAGATTAACACATTTGTTAGTTCAAAAGACATATTAACTTTAAGACAAAATTCTATGTGTGAAATGATATTGATTTTCATATTCAATGATCAGCTATTCAATTTCTGTTATTTTGAGTAAAACCTTAAGTGCCAGAAAAAACAAAAGATAGGCAAATTATTAACACAGCCTTTTCTAAATTTGGCTATTAATGTGTTAAAAATATTGATGTCTACTGCACCTTGTGAATATCTGACTGGAAATTTGATTAAGGTAGGATAGGAAGCAATTGATAAATACCCCAATTGCTTGACCATTCAGAAACTCAAATTAAATTCAACAATCATACGAAATATACAGTATTTTATAAAATTGGAGCAAGGCACTCAGAGTATCATTTCCTGTATTACATTTGGATATTATTAAGCAGATGGATCATTTATAGTTTGGCTGATGTTTTGCACTGAGTCACTTTTGTTGTTGTACTTGTTAAATGTTTTTGATCATATCCTTTGAACAGTTATTACCCACAGTACATGAATCACATCTGCTGGTAATGAAATATAAAAATGATCATAATAAAAATTATCTTAAAGTAGAATGGAAGCTTAATATTGTACAATAACAAACTGTATGAGAGAATCATGTCTTTACAGTAAGATTTGCTGCTTTAATATCCATGAAAACCACTATTTCAACAGTTCATAGGATTCTCTCACTCCATCAAAGTCAGGCTCATATTGACCTTAAAACCCCAGTAAACTAGTGGTAAAGAAGAGATCAGATAAGGCAAGAAGAGGTAACAACTTCGTTTGCTTTTAATGATGTACACATTTCAACTGAATGCTGTAATTAAGAACATAAAATCAGTTCTGCTGCATTATGCCAATATCACATTGTGGCCAACCAGATGTATTCAGGCACAGAAATAGGATAGAGGATAATAATCCCCTTCCACTGTTACTTTCCAACAGTTAATATTTAAGTTTGTAATGTGTGATACAGGAAGTGCAGTCCTCCAACTTAGTAGCCATATTCTCTACTATGCTTCCTTTAAAAGCATATAAATTGGTCACTATCTCCTTGTTACACTACACTACTTGTAGCTTGTTAGCTACACTAATACTTGTGTAATAGCACAAGTATTTAATTCCACTTTAACTAAACACTGTGTATTTCTTTGCACGTTGAATATAAAATAAGGCACCTGATTCTTATAGGTAGCTGGGAAAAGCCTGCTTACGTTTGAAAAGTCTTGATGGCTCTGCAAGATTATTTTGACATATATGTGAAATAGCTTCACTGTAATTGTCTAATTCATGAAAACGGTTGTACAGCTCATATGTTTCTACCATTTTATACTTAATTCTGTTTCTTTGCCAGTTATGCCTTTTCATTTATTAACCCTGGAAATAATTTATACTAATTTTTGGCACCAGTTTTCTGCAAAACATGCTTTAAAATATCAAGTTGTTCTTGATACTGATCTTTCAAAAGTGAAAATGTAAAAACTTCCCTGCTTTTTTTGTTCTGGTTGTTCAGCCAACTGAAATCCTTGGCTTTTTAAAAAAATGCATTTCTACCTTTTAAAAGGAAAAATTTCAAACAAATTGCAAAGTTGACAGATTTCCTGATATTTAACTCTATGTTATAATATGGAGCCTACCATAAGATCCAAGAAAGGGAGTAAGAACTGACAAATAGCATTTAAAATGATTAGCCATGAGAGATAATAATCCTGCATTTTATCCATATGTTTTCATGGTTTCTTTGAAGTCATTCATATTCATTCAGGTACTGATGCCAATTTGGTACAGCCAAGTCAAATGGAAGATGTTATGTTGCAATGTCAACTGGGATTTTGACCTTGTGGAGACTAAGAGGTTTTCGGCAGTATGACCATAACCGGTAGGTTGAATCCATACTCCTTCTGGTTGCTTTGCACTTGCAAAGCAGGATTTGTTCAACTGGATTCCAAAGTTGCTTAATGAATTATCTCTGGGAAAATATGAATAACAGAATAACAGAGTTGGAAGCAATTTTGGAGGTCTTCTAGTCCTACCCATAGTCAAGTAAGAGACCCTATAACATTTTAGACAAATGGCTGTCCAGTCTCTTCTTAAAGGCCTCCAGTGATAGAGCACCTACAGCTTCTGAAGGCAAGCTCTTCCATAGGTTGATTGTTCTGACTGTCAGGAAATTTCTCCTTAGTTCTAGGTTGCTTCTCTCCTTAGTTAGCTTCCATCCATTGTTTATTGCCTTGCCTTTTGCTGCTTTGGAAAATAGGCTGACCTCCTCTTCTTTGTGGCAGCCCCTCAAATATTTGGACACTGCTATCATGTCACTCCTAGTCAGTGGTGGGATTCAAATATGTGAACAACCGGTTCTCTGTGTAGATGCTGCTACCGGAAGTCCATTCTGGGCCTGGGCAACAAAAAATTAGCTACCGGTTCTGCCGAAGTCGTGCAAACCGGCTGAATCCCACCACTGCTCCTAGTCCTTTTTTCACTAGACTAGACATACCCAATTCCTGAAACCATTCTTCATATGTTTTAATCTCCAGCCCCTTAATCATTTTTGTTGCTTTTCTCTGCACTCTTTCCAGAGTCTCAACATCCTTTTTATATTGTGGTGACCAAATTTTGATACAGTATTCCTGAGTGAAAGTCCCATTCTATTAATTTTCTTGAACTTTCAAGTTTCCCTGCAAGGATTGGAAGTCAGAAGGTCTACCTTACACTGGTTTAATTTAGTTTAATTTAGTTATAAGGGAAGAACAAGCCCATTATTGCTTCAGTATGGAGCATAAGAGGACTTGTCCTCTTATCCATGATCTGTATATTTATATTAAATCACTGGGAACTATTATACTATACTAGTGATATTTAATGATACACTGTGAATTTAGACTGGGGCAGACTATTTTGTTGTGGATCTGGAGGGACTGGATGGGAAGTAACAATGACAGATTAACCTAAGATGACAGATTAACCTAAGAAAGTAATTTTCACAAAATTGGTTGATAGGGGAAAAGAAAGAAAAGAAAGAAAGAAGTCGTAATTTCTATCTCTGTGGATTCTCTTCTTTATGAAAGCACTGGTGGCTTTGCTGATTTGGAATGTTTCTTGGCAATTTAAGCTGAAAAACACCTTTCACCTTATCTTAGATTGACACAGCTTGCTGGCTACTGGCTGCTGAAATGTTTTATACATAACACAACACATAAATACAGTTTGCAACTATCAGCTATTATCGAACTCAACCATGAGGCTCTTTGCCATATTAGGTTATATGGAATTTCAAGGTGATTTGAAACACATTTGTCATTCATCTATGATACTAATTTCTCTTACTTCATAGACCAAAATATTTTCCATTTTGGCCAAAGTAATCTGAAGCAATTCTATTTTCTAAGTGAACCTGGAACAACAATTGTGAGACCTCAGGCTATAGAAGAACTATGTCCTGCTCAGAGAGATTTGTTAAATTGATAATATTGGAACAGGAAGTTCCTATATTATTAGAAAGCTCAAGAACTCT
Source organism: Protobothrops mucrosquamatus (assembly GCF_001527695.2). Taxonomy (NCBI): domain Eukaryota; kingdom Metazoa; phylum Chordata; class Lepidosauria; order Squamata; family Viperidae; genus Protobothrops; species Protobothrops mucrosquamatus. The sequence continues at coordinate 148,486 of NW_015387034.1, forward strand.
TTGGGCATTTTTGACTATAGTACAGTAGCATTATTTCAAATTTTATTTTCACAACAAAATCATATGGTCAGGGAAACACTTGTTTTGCATAATTAACATTGTATAACTACTTGATTTGGTACCATTCAGATAAACTTTTTCTGTATTTGAATAATATATAGGAGACTGTATTTATATTTTAAAAGTTGCTTGAATGGTACCTAAGCTACATAGCAACAGCTATACAATAAGTGTTTCCCTCACCAGATGAGACATAGTTTAGTGCCATTGTTCTTATTCATGATTTCCTCCAATTACTTAGAAGTTTAAAAGTTGTATCATATGCTGTGTTCGGCATGACACTGAAATATCTCTCAAGTTAATATTTATGAATCTATACAGTAACCTTTAAGGCAACTTTAAATTCAGAGGAGGAAATTCAATGAATAAAAACAGGTTAGAACCCAGGAGATCATGAGTTCTAGTCCTGCCTTTGGCATACAGCCAGGTGGATAACCTTGGGCCAGTCACTCTCTCTCAGCCCTAGGAAGGAGGGAATGATAAATCACTTCTGAAAAACTTTGCCAAGGGAACTGCAGAGAGTTGATCAGGGAAAGACCCACTCTTGATATAATCATATTAGATAATTTCCACCCAGTGTCCATCCGTCTAGTTTTTAAGAAAGTTTATTGAGGAGACAGTGGAAAATCAGGAATAAAGTTTTCTAAAAGATGAAATTTGAGATCCCTTACAGTCAGGATTCAGTCTTTGGCATGGGATAGAAACATGTTCGGCTGCTGTGGTGAGTGATCAGGCACTTTCCAGGAGACAAGACTGACTAAAAGGTGCTAAAACAACAACAAAAAGGAAATGTGCCAAAACAAATATAAAAATATGAATTTGCTCAGCAGTTGGGAGTGTCATTTAATAATGACATTTATTATTTTAGTTTTAAAGAAAAAAATACGGTTGAATGAAAAATACTATTTAAAAATAATTTTCTATCTGGATTTAAAGCTGTATTTTTTTTAAAAAAATGTTAATGTTGGATTAATAGATATGCATTAGTAGGTTAAAATTAATTTGTGTTGCATGGTATTTTAAATTGTAGCAGACACCTATTGGCATTTGTTTTATCAGGCTGCAATTATCTACAGTTAAAAAAAGGAATGACCAAACTTCTTTACTGTATTGGAAATATTGAAAATATTGAAGTTGATTTATAAAGGGCTAAACAGTCCAAGTATCTATTAAAACAATTTTTCTACTATGTGCTTTGGGATCTCTAGAGGAACCCCTGTGCACAGTTCTGCTGTTTGGCAAAATTCACAGAAAAGAGCTTTTTTAACTGTGTTGCCATTATTAAATGATAAAGAACAGGTTGTGGGATCCTTGTGGGATCTCCTGTGCCCAGTATTTTCTGCTTATTCTGCATATACCCTCAGATTTGTTTGGGTGGGTGGGTATGCTCCAGGTCCTCTTGGTGAAGCAATATGTCATCTGCCGGGCGCAGGAAGGTTCTCTTTTATGGCACCTGTCTTATGAAGCAGCTTTTCCATGGGAGATATGGACACTCCCCACTGCTGAGCTTTTGAAAAGCTATGAAGTTCTTCCCCAGTCATTGGGACCAGGATGTTCATTCACTGAAGCTCTGGTGTGTATGTGTATGTGATATGTGAGAACTGAGATTTTTATAGGGAGCTTTACCTGAGTTCTTTTCCTGTTTTTTTTTAATAGGTTGTATTTATTTTATTGTTATTCACGGCTAACGGAGAAATGGGTGACATAATAATAATAATAATAATAATAATAATAATAATAATAATAATAATAATAATAATAATAATAATAATAATAATAATAATAATAATAATAATAAAGTTGGAAGGGACCTTGGAGGTCATCTGGTCCAACCCCCTGCTCAGGCAGGAAACCCTATACCATTTCAGACAGATGGCTGTCCAGTCTCTTCTTAAAAATTTCCAGTGTTGCAGCATTCACTGCTTCTGGAGGCAGGTTGTTCCATTGGTTAATTGTTCTAACTGTCAGGAAGTTTCTCCTTAGTTCTAGGTTGCTTCTCTCTTTGATTAGTTTCCATCTGTTGCTTCTTGTCCTGCCTTCAGGCACTTTTGAGAATAGCTTGACTCCCTCTTCTTTGTGGCAACCCCTGAGATATTGGAATACTGCTATCATGTCCCCCCTCGTCCTTCTCTTCATTAAACTAGACATACCCAATTCCAGCAGCTGTTCCTTATATGCTTTAGCCTCCAGTCCCCTAATCATCTTTGTTGCTTTTCTCTGTACTCTTTCTAAAGTCTCAACTTCTTTTTTACATCGTGGTGACCAAAACTGGATGCTGTATTCCAAGTGTGGCCTTACCAAGGCATTATAAAGTGGTATTAATACTTCATGTGATCTTGATTCTATTCTTCTGTTAATGCAGCCTCGCACTGTGTTGGCATTTTTGGCAGCTGCCAAAAATCAGATTAATAAATACATACATAAATACAGTTATACAATTTCCTTCCTTTAGAATACATCTTTGAGTCCTTGCATTCTTTGTTGACCTATAAATGTTACATGAATTAAATACCGTATACAAAGCAAAACAGAATCAAAAGTATTGTTTTTCAGTAGAACCTGCCACAATTTTTTTTTATTATTATTAAATTAATCAGGGACATCTACAACAAGCCACAATGACATCAAAATGATGCCAGGGTACAACTTCATTTTTCTTGTATTTATTCTATGATATCATCCAAAAGTAGGTTAGGGACAGCGTGTGCATCCTGATGCATCTTTTGTCACTTGCCCTCCCCACTCCACTCACGAAGCAAAACTTTTTGCTATGGAAAATGTTGAAGGATTGAACAGGAAGTGAAATGGACCTCACCCAAAAAAAATCCAAAAAAAACCAAACCCTTCCCTGTTCTTGTGGTCCCTACATCTTTTGTTCTCAAATAGAATAGAATCGCTCAGTGTTATTCTTTTACTTATTATTTTATTTTCTATTTTATTTTTTATTAAATAAAGTATTTTATCGAATAAAATATTTGAAAAATCATTATGGATAACAGCCTCTTGCAGAACAGCTTCTGCCTGGAAATCAGATTAACCCCACATATTTGACTTTCTATAAGCTTTTAAAAGCTGAATTATTTAGAGAGCTTATGGAGAATGATGGCATCAGTTTATTGTTTTTACTTGTATTTTATTTTACAGTTTTGAAAGTTACATTATCTGCATTCCATTGTAATGTATTGTTGATTGCTTTAAAGCTTTGCTAATGGGTGACGATTTGTGGGGAATAATGGAAATAATTTTATTTAAAAAATCAATGTATTTGGATTTATAATGTTATTTGCAATCTATAAGCTAGGATGTATAGCATGGCCACTAACTTTAATTGAAAAAAAGGATTTTGCAGTCCATTAGCACTATGATGAGGGTGATAGAGATGTTTGGACTTATTTTATTCCAGTACATGCATTTAAGTATTATATACAATTAAGTATCAGTTTTGCAAAATGGAAACTGCTTTTGCAAATCATGTATTGTCAATAGGAAAATATTTTTTATTAAGCACCATAGAATTTTGCTTTTAAACATTTAGAAATAGCTGTAGAGGCAAACTCCCTGTAATTCAGACTAAACTCACTGAAGGAGAGAAAATATTGTAGGAGTGCCCAATTTACCCTCAGTCAACTTAATGCTGATTCCGAAAACATATTGAAGCCAGATGTAAGGGTAAATTGAGTCATACAATATAAAACCAGAGCTAGTCCAGTTATTTATGGCTGAGTTCCCCTATTCATGGTTATTGTTAGCCAAGGAAATGGAAAATCTGAGATTTAGCTCAATGCATATTCCTGTAATTTTTCACACTAGGAAAATGTACTTATTCCTTCTGCTTTTTACCTTTATTGACATAATGGCCAACTATTTTGGGTACAGCAGCTGGCATCTCCATTTATAAAAAAATATAATATGGCACACTTTTATACTGTAGCTGTAAAAGGCTACTTAAATAAAATATGTGAACTATAAATGATATTACGATTTGGAAGCTATTATTTTGGATAATGCTGATGAAATTTTAGAAGATGAAGCTATAATTTGAATTGGTACTATACATCTGTGTCTTGTAGCATTGAGTGAAAAATATATCACCAAATCCAGAACATTTTTTTCAATCACTTTATTGATTTTAAGTTTGCATGTTATTTTAGACATCTAGTAAAATTTGGGATTAAATTAAGACCTCTGTCTGTCTGTCTGTCTGTCTCTCTCTCTCTCTCTCATATATACACACACACACAGAGAGAGAGAAATATTTTTTTCAAATTCCCAGATAGCTAAATTTCAAGTTTCTAGCCCTGTTCTAATCCCCCAAAATAGTATGTCAGATGTAATTTCTACTCATTGATGTAATATATAGGAAGGATTTAGAGAATGACTTTTACATACACAGAGGGAAATATGATAGTATCGCATATGCCACTTGGCCCCACAAAGTGGTGAAGGCCCTTGATCAAAGTCATTTTTATTTCCAACTTGTCATTAATCATAATAAGAATATACATGTGGACAATTAATAATTGTGATATCAAATACAATGGTACTGTACAGTACTTGACTGCTTCAAAATTCGTCGAATTTGGTACTCAGTGCATTTTGATGCAAAAATGTTGTCCTGGTACTTGTTGTTTGTTTGGTACTCAACGTGCTGCAATAGGAAAAAAAGGGTGGTTGAGGAGAATGGGCAAGAAGTCAGCCATGCTGGGAAGGTCTCTGCAAAAGGAAGAGGGGAGTGGCCGCAGAGGGCGGAAATTGGCCATGCTGGAAGTTTGCTGAAATGGGAAAAGAACAGGCAGGATATCCTTTGCAACTGAAACAAAGGGTCAAGTGATAAGTCATGTATTTTGTTTGGCACTCATTGTTTTTAGTACTTGTCACACTTCCCAGAACCAATTAACAAAGAGTACCACTGTACCTGTAGAAGACATCCACATCTGTCTATCCCAGGTTCTTGGGAAGGACTAGATAGGTGGACAAAAATGCCAAATCCATTTTGAACATGTGTCTGACTGCAAAGAACCATAGTACTTAAAAAAAATGTTGATAAGACAAGTTTTACTGACTAAAGTATAAGACAGTTAATGAGAGATTGTTCTAAAGGAAATGAAGTAAGATTGCCACAATGGCCTTAGATGATTTGCAGCTAAAATGCTTCGCTTCAATAGATCATGACTAATTCAATTTCTATCAGTCCTATTACAATCACTGTGATGTATAGCCAATGGGATATTTCAGATGGAAATATAGTCTTGAAGAGTACACTAACTGAACTGTTATCCTTTACACTGAATCTTTTTGTTCATGCTGATGGTTCCCACTCAACTTGGAAAGAGAGGGTTTGTGTAAAAATACTGTCTTATTTATTTATATTTATTTATAAAATTTATAGGTTGGCCATTTTACCTCAAGGTAACCCTAGTATCTTACCAGAATTTCTGATATCCATGTGCTATGAAAAGTCTAATAACTCTTTATACAATGCATCACAGATGTGGAATGTAAATCAGTCTAGCAAGTGATTCCTTAGATAATCAGAAATGGAAACCAGTGCAGCTAACCAGCCTGCTATTTTATGACCTTGGCTATAAATAATGAGGAGCTTTCTTTAAGGTCTGAACTAATGTCCTTCCATCAGCTCTACTAAAAGACAAGTTCACTAACATCTCATATATTGAACATTCTTTCCCTGTAGGTTGGGCAGTCAAAACCATTGGCTATGTCCTTTTATATTGCTGTTTATTTAACAAGGGTCTTCGTATGAAATCTATTTTACGTTTCTTTCTATCTCTTTTCATCCAGCAGCTTCCCGTGTTTCTCTTTAGGGGACAAGCACCTAGACAGATAAGCAATCAGCAATATATAAGAATTAGTTAATAACTAAGGTTATATAATTAATTTTTTATCTTTATGTCCTCCATTTTTTATCAAATTTCTACACCATTCATGACACTAGTATGGTTTATAAATAAATCATACAAAAGCCCTAGTTAAAACAAAGTTAAAAACAAGCTTAAAAGAGAAATAATAAGGGCAATTGTAAAATGAAAAGGCAGAGGGAATACCTTTAACCCACCAACTACCCCTAGAGTTGCAGGACATTCTTAGATCCTCCCAGGCCAGTCAACAAAGTCAGATTTTGATGCTGTTCCAAAGACCAGGAGATTGATGGCTTGCCTTGCCTCTGGGGCAAGTTGTTCCATAGAGTGGGGGCAATGGCAGAAAAGGCTCTCTCCCTCGACCTTACCAGTCAAAGCTATTTAACCGTGGGTTCTGTCCCTCTCTGCCAGACCAAGTAGAACAAGTCGCTGAAACAGATAACCTGATCTCATGCTATGAAGGGCCTAAAAATAATATCCAACAATAATTTTAATATATTTGTGTGAAGTTCAGCCATATTGGTCATGACATTCCAGAACAATAATGAAAAGTTAGAGTGAATACTTTCATTTACATATGGCATTCCTGTTCATACAATCTTGATCTTATATCTGAATTTTAGTTTAGTTAAATTAAACAAAATTAAAGCCAAATTATTACAAAAGGTAATATTGTAAGACTACATTTTCTTTTCTTTTTTTTTCAAACAAATTTTATTGGTTTTTTAATTTTTAAGACAAAGTGCTCGAGACACACTGTGGTGTTGGGGTAATCAGAAACCCAAAAATAAAACATATATAGATAACACAATCAGTACATCAAATATTCCCTCTCTATTTCCCTCAAATCACTTAATATATTTAAAATAGTCTATTTCTAATTTAAATTTCTATTAATCCTAGACCTGTTTTAAAGCTTTATACAATTACACAACCATAATCAAATTTAAATAACCACATTATCAGTTCAGGTATCCCTTCCAGATATATCCTATTTCTTTAATTTTGTCATAAATCTTGTTTATTCCTTCTTCCACTAATATCTCCCGTTTATTGATCTATCCTATACTTATCTAATCCATCAATCAATCAAATTCTTTAATCTAACAAAATAATATCAACCTTAAATCATTTAGGTCCATTAGACAAGGTTCTAATTTCATCTAATTAATTATCAAACCTAATAGCATCCATATTATCAAACAAACACATCATCTTATTGAAATAACATTCAATTAATTATTAGTTCAATAAGACTACATTTTCTGAAGCTAAATTACAATTTAGTAGGCCACACTATACTTCCATTCTAGATTGTTTCACATACAACTTTTCTGGCAACACAGAAACACAAAAATAAAGGTATGGTCTTCACTTCATTATAGGACTATTATAGGATTAATTATAAGCATGCTACCTCTTTGATTTAAGAAATAGGAACTTCCGTAAAACAGAGGCCAAGATAAATGGAAACTCATAACAGCATTCCAATTCCTTAATAGAGTGATAAACTATAATATTTAACACAAGAAGACTTTTTTTTACTGTTGTAAGATTGCTATCTAAATTTCTAAATTTGAAATACGGTAGCTTTTTTTTTGCAATTTGAAGAATGAATAAACCTCTTTAATTTTATTTGCCCACCACATATTAGCATTCTCAGTTGTGTTGTTTGCAAACATCCTTTACATCAACTTTCAATCTGTTTACAGAAAATAATGGTTTTATTTTCAAAATAGTTGAACATTTGTTTCTAATGCAGTAGCCTATTTTTATTTCACATTACAGTACTCAACATTGTTTACACCAGCCTTGTCCTGTTCCCATCATTGTAACATATCTACAGGGCACAACATTAGAAAAGATTGATTCATATTGTCATTTGACTTTCCCAGCCTTACTAGGGAAGGATGAGAGTTTATGTGCGTGGATTAAATCTATAAATTATGTTAATATTTTACCACTAAATACGCTTAGAATATTTTAAGCAGCCTTCCCCCACCCCAAATGTGTTTCTATTACAACTCCCTGGATTGGTAGCCACAGCTGTGTTTGGCTGGAATTTGGGAAATTATGAATCCAGCAGGAAAGGCAGTTCTACAGTAAGAACTCCTTACTGTAGAAAATAAATTGTTAATTTATTTACTATAAGAAAATAAATTGTTAATTTTAGAGAAATAATGATAGTAATTCAGTCAGTGACAGTTATCACACTCGGATGCTTTAATGTTGATGATTTGCGACAAGATGCTGACATCATTTTCAACATAATAAGTCTTGTTGAACCTTTAATTTCTCCCTAAAGGAAAAGAAAAAAACTTAGTTCATTTAATTTATTATGCCAATTCCTAAAACAAAAAATAAAATTAAAAACAATAACAAATATAAAAATTGTCTAAAAATCATAACATTCATAATGCTCTTAGCAAAGGTGATCCATCGTCCAATAACTACCATTACATTGAATGCACTGTCTCTATCACACTATATAATCTATGCACTATTAAAATTCTTGTGTCTGATTGTTTGTAAGCTTCAGTTGAATGAAATTGTACATCGCAGAGCAACAGTTTTTAAATCAGCACACCTCAAATAGGCTACTCAGGGGTAGGCAACCTTAGCTCTTTTATGAGTCGTGGACTTCAACTCCCAGAATTCCTGAGCCAGCATGCCTGGCTCAGGAATTCTGGGAGTTGAAGTCCACGAGTCATAAAAGACCCAAGGTTGCCTACCCCTGGGCTAACTTAATGCATCCATGGATCTATGACTCTCATGGCTTTTGACTCTCATGGGTTTGAATTTGGAAAGGTTGTGGCCATTCCAATGCTGCTGCACTGCTGTGCTACAACGCAGCCATGGTCAGCTGCAGTCATGTGATCATCTGTTTAGTTAAGGAAATATCTCTGAAATGATGGCCTGAAGATGGGTTACGGGTTTTGTAGTAGAATATAAACAGTCTAATGATTTAAATAATCCCAGAGATTGAATAAGGTCACTAACTCTTAAAACCCCCAAAGTCACTAGGCGCACTAGCTGACCTCAGATTGTTGTCTCTTCTGCTAAGAAAAGATTGAGTGGGGAAATGAGTGAAGCTAATAAATGGAAGGGAGCAATGTCTTCAATAATGCTTGGCAAGAATGCATTTACCTAGAATATGTTGGCCTCCAAACTCATCTGAAGAAAGATCTTTTAAAAACATGAGATAACTACAGTTAATATCATTAGCCAAGGTCCCCTCACAATGTTTATGTATGCATGTATTTAATTTATTTATTATTTAAATATATTATAGCTACCCGTTATATATAGGTAGTCCTGGATTTAAGACTGGTCTTTTAGTGACTGTTCAAGTTACAAGATATCCCAAAAAAGATATTTATGACTCAGATTCAAAGTTCCAACAGCCGCCACCGGCCCCCCGCCACCCCAGCAGTCATGTGATTGTATGTTGGGCACTTGGCACCAACCCACCTTTGCAACCATTTGCAGCATCCCGCAGTAATATCACTGTAATTTGCAATGGTTTTGCTGGAAACTGGCATTTACTTCTGGTTTCAGGCATAAAGTACCCCATTTGGAACAATGAGTTTGCTCAATGACCACCACTTAATGACTGCCACATTTGCTTTATCACTATTGTGTTTGTGTAATAACCACTGCAAAAAAGGTTGTAAAATTGGGTATGACTGATGACCTGCTTAACAACCATCACAACTTACAACCTTAATTGTGGCTCAATTACGGTCATAAGCCAAAGATCACCTTTACATGTTTTTATAGCTTGACATCAGCTAAAAAAATACTTTTTTATCTTCCAGTGCAAGCCTTTTGTTGATATCAGTAGAGCATTTGTACCCATAAACAGTGGTTTACAGATCAGACACAGATTGTCACAGGTTTGTCTTTTTTAAAAAAAATAATGCCCTCGTTTTTAAAAAAAAAATTCTTCTACATTACCTCTGATATACTGAATTTACTTTTCTCTTGAATTAAAATGTGAAGGAAAATGAATCTTCTTCCAGTTTCAGGATATCTGAGAAAAATGACCTAGATCTGCATGTTTGTCATAAATTGGTATGCAAAGACCACCACAGCCATCCACAAACTGTATTATCTGAGGCTAAACCCATGTTAAATATTATACAGAGTCCAGTGTTTTACCAAGCAGGTCACTTTAAATGATTTATCAGTATTGCCTCAGGACTGGCTGAAGAGATAATGGCTCTACACAGTTTTTGTAAGTCAATGTACAATAGTAATTATCTTTCCCACAGGGAAATTTAATCAGACAGAAGGTCCTAACGGACCCCTGCATGCAGCACATAATTACTTATACCTTTTAGAGATTAGTTCCAACTAATAAGGCAATACCATGAGACTCCAGGTGATCACTGTCTCCAATAAGACCTTAAAAGTAGTGAACTTTTAAATACCAAAGATAGAGAAGAGGTGATTTAATAACAGGCAGGAAGGGTATAGCTAGCAGTGATGAAGTAGGTTAACTGTTAAGACAAATTATTTTCTGCATGATAGAAGAAAATACATTTATGAAATATACAGACCCTTGACACAAGCCACTTAAAAATAGACAGTGTCAATACGTAAGCTAATAGCTTGCTAGACTCACTGGTATCAGAAATCCTTTAACCATAGATAACTCAATTGAGAATGTAATTGTGGAGTACAAGTAGTCATTACTGGAACTCTGCCAGTTACTTTTATAACTTGGACTGTAATGTTATTTGATGGGGAAACTTGTGCTTGTTGTGTGGCAAATCCCAGGTTCAGTCACTTGTGGCATCTCTGGACAAGCCCAGAAAATATTACTGTTTGTAAACCTAGAGAACTGATACTAGCTGGAAGGTACCAAAGGCAGGCAACTTGGGATCCTACAAATATTTGGAACCTCAAACACATGGTACTAGTTATATGCAGACTGTAAGGATTGCTAAACATACATACACATACACACTAATTTGGATCATATCTATTAGGCTTGGGTGCAATGTCCAGGATGTAGTATTTTACTTCGTAGAGTTGTGTTGTTCCTTCCCAATGCTTCTAACTGAAGCCCTGAGTCAGAATTAATTAGCTTTAACTACAGGGCTTCTGCCTATGTGACAGGCATGGTTATATGTATGTTAACCAGAAAGTTATCATATTCTGATACTTAGAAGTTTCAGCAAAACTCTGACCAACTGGTACATTGTTTTGATGTAGTGTCTCCCTCAGATGCCAGCTTGGATGATGAGGAAGAACCAGTTGCAGCAACATTTGAGAAGGTCTATGGAAAGCCAGGGAGACATGGAAGTCTCTGTGGCAGAGTCAGATGGTTGAAGCAAAGTGGTCCCAGGAACGTCGGGGGGATCCAGAAGAGATGAATAACTGACTGTGCAGTCTGGGGAAGATGCTCAGCTTCAGCCAGTCAGCACAGGTGATCAGCTGGTTGTGGTCTGGAGAAGAGGCACAGCTGCAGCTGGTCAGCATAGACAAGAAGGAGTTGTTGTTCCCACCCAATCCAAGGTTGCACATAAATGAGTGGAAAAAGATGCAATGTAGGTTAGCTAGGCTACTTGTGAGGAGGCAGCCTTGTCCTCCTAATGAAGCACACTGGTTGGTGCCTATTTACCTCGGTGTTTTGAACCTGATTAACCATCAGTAAACCATTTACTTTGTCTAATGAGTCGCTTTGGACTCATTGCCTTGAACTTGTGGAAATCATATTGCTTTTGTCATGCTTTGGAACCACTGGAGCTAGGCTGTCTTGACCCCATTGAAACCATGTTGTCTCCATGATGCCTGGGGGACAGAGAATTGAGTCTTGAAATTGGCAGTTGCTGCCATTCTGCTTGGAGTTCACTAGTTCACCTTGCTGTCATCCTGCCTGAAGTTCATTGATTCTTCTTGCTGTCATCCTGCCCAGGATTTTTAGTTCACCTTGATGGCATTGTCCTTATGCCTTAGGCACAGAAGAGATGGTAGTTTATTTTCTTCCCATTGCTTTCACTATGTCTGGGCAGCATTTTTCAGAGTCACTTAAAACTGACTCTAAGGACTGCACATGAAGAATTTGGACCTAAGGAATCACTATGGGGCTGGTTGTGTGAAATAAACACACTTAATCCTGCTCATGTGTGTGGACAAGCAGGGAACATTTGATAATAACATATCATGTTTGACTAACTAGCTTAGCATGGGTTCTCCCCCCACCCACAAATATAGCCCATTTAATATCCAGAGCTTGCTAACAACTTTAACATACCTACAAATTGGATGTCTATGTATGATTTTAGAATTTTGACTATATCTGTCTTCTTTGTTACTGTCTCACCTTAAACTGAAATGTGTTTCTGTTGGATCTTTGCCAGTCTAGACTTTGAGGAGATGATATGCTTGAAAACAGAACACTCTGCTGAAAGGTAAGCTTTTTATGTTATCTCATCATGCCTGAAAGTGTTATAAGATGTTCTGTTCAGGATGTGACAACAGTATGAAAATATATTAAATTATATTAAAACTCCTTTGTATGATTGAAGGGTATGTATTAATAAACAAAACCAAATGGACATTTTGTATTTGTCATTCACATTTTTCTTACTTTTATTTCACTATCATCTTCTTGAAACTTGTCAAGGAAACATCTGTTGTTTAATATATAAAACATGCATATTACAAAAAAAGATTTTTGAAATGTAGAATAGTATTCTCTGCCAAATTATAGTTATATCCTTCAAGAAACTTTACTAAGAAAAAAATCTCTTGATTCTTTCAAACATGGTAATGTTATGTATTACTTTTCCAAATAATTCCCTGAAGATCAGAAATATTAAAATGGAACAAATTAGGCAAATTTACTATAATTGACCTGGACTTGTACCACAATCAAGACCAGAATTTTCATTGCTAAGGAAAATGATTGTTAAGCGATCAATTTAAGCAAGATGGTTGTTAAGTGACCAGACCCAATTTTATGACCCTTTTTATCATGGCTGTTAAGTGAATTACTGCAGTTGTTAAGTAAATCATGAGGTCATTAAGCAAATCCACTTCCCCCATTGTCAGAAATCAGCTGGAAAAGTCACAAATGGCAATGAAAGAACTGGGATGCTGCAACTGTTGTAAATACAAGATGGTTGCCAAGTGAACTTTGATCAGGTGACTATGGGTATGTTGCAATGGTCATAATTGTGAGCACCAGTTGTAAATCACTTTTTTCAATGTCATTGTAACTTTGAACAATCAGCAAACAAATGACTGTAAGTTAAGGACTACCTGTATTTTCCCAGTCCAGTCCTTATAAATTTTTCTTATTCTACTTGTTAGGTCTCTTCAATTATTTATTATGAATGCACAAAGACACTGTGAGTCCTTACAGGATAATTAAGCATGCAATGACATGCAATTACCTTGAATCAGCAGGAATACAACCTCATTACATGCAGGCTTTTCAAAGGATGGTTGAAATTTTAACTGACCACAATTTCTATGTCCATGTCATGTTTGGTCAATAAGAAAACCACTCCAGATATATCTCATCATGTGTTGACTTGAGAGCACTACTAATGTATCCTTGAGGCAATGTCTACAAAGCTATACTACTTCAATATTAATGTGTCAATCAACCTATATTAAGCACAATTATTTATGTTTTGCTAATACTGTATTTCAATTACAAAATGGCAGGTCTTCCTTCAAACTTAATTGACTCAAAATATAATGGCAAATATCCTTATGTGAAGATATATATGTAGGTCTTTGGTTATTCGGGTTTTCTCCTGCATAAAATTGGAAGTGTCTTGGCGACGTTTCGACGAAGTCCCATTCGTCATCTTCAGGCTGGTGTTTTCGGCTTCATGCTTCTAGGAGCAATGTGATCACAGCTGTTTCTTCCTTTTAACTGCCAGTGGGGGTATGAACTGATTGGGTGGGAGCTTGGCTGTGTTCTGATTGGGTAGAGGTGTGTTCTGTTTGGGTGGGAGCTTTGTTGTGCTCGGATTAGTCTGAGTTGCAGGGGGATTTGAGATGGAGAGCTGCATTGCTGTTGTTTGGCTTCGCATTCGTGGTCGTGTCATATCTTCATGGTGGGTGTCAGTTTGCTTTATGTATGGATTGGAGGGGTTTGAAATGGCTAATGATGCAGCTGTGGTCTGGCTTCTGGTTTGTGGTCGTGCCTCATCATCTGTGTGGGTTTGGGTTTGCTTTTTGCGTGGATGTGTGATGGTGACATCCTGTGTGGTTTTCGTGAGTGTGGGTCTAGTGTCATTCTTTGTGTTAGGGACTCATTTATCAATAAGGGCGGGTTTTCAAATGACTGGTAGGTGGGAGGTATCATCTCATTTATTCATGCTGTGTGGGCATTTTTCTATCTCGATGGCTTCTCTGATTATTCTGTTGTTAAAGTGTTCAGTTTTGGCGATAGTTCTGGTCTTTTTAAAGTCAATTTTATGTCCTGTGGCTTTAAGATGTTGGACCAGGGAAGAAGTTGGTTCCTCTTTTCTGACTGAGTTTTTGTGTTCTTCAATGCGTGCACTTATTCTTCTGTTAGTTTGTCCGATGTATGTGGTGGGGCAGGCGGTGCATGGGATTTCATATAGTCCTTGATTTTCAAACTCAATTTTGTCTTTGGGGTTTCTTAGGATGGTGGATATTTTTTGGTTTGTGCAGAATGCTGTCTTGATGTTGTGTTTGTGGACATTCTGCACAAACCAAAAAATATACACCATCCTAATGGGCTTGTTCTTCCGAAAAAACTTCAACCAAATGGCCTTTCTTATTCAAAATAATATATATAAAAATAAAGGGAGAACTATTTAATGATTCAAAGGCATTGACATGGAAAGTTAGCTGGTAAAGGAAGAAAACCAGAGTAAGGTTGAAGAAAATAATGACTTTGACTTATTAGAGGGGATATTATATTATCAATTAGATGGTTGAATATGGTGGAAAATAGATAACTTTTAGAAAATAGAGTAACATTATAATTGTTCATACAAGGATATTAAGTGCAAATGCAATTAAGATATGTATAGGCTAAAAATTATCAATAAATGTAACAAAGATGCTTTTACTTAGTTGAAAATAAGAATTGTGTTTGCCCAATATGAGATAACAGATATTATTGGAAAAAGAGAAGAAGTATTTGATGTTCTAATATTAGACTTAAACTAAAAAATTATGTATATTACTGAATTATTGATTAACGCAGACAACAACTATAATGGTTTTGATTTATTAGAGGGATACTATATTATCAATTAGATGGTTAAATATGGTGGAAAATAGATAACTTTTAGAAAACAGAGCAATATTATAATCAAATACATAAGATGTGTAATCAGAATATTAGACTTTGGTATGAAAAGGGAAAAAGGGAGAAGTTGAGATAAGGGAAACTTTTGGTCACCTAAACATAAAATACTTGGAAATCATAAATAATAGTGATGGGAAATGAAAGCCTGAAAAAAAAGCAATAACAGGACATTGATTGTATACAAGGATTAAGTGCAAATGCAATTAAGGTATGTATAAGCTAAAAATTATTAATAACTATAACAAAGATGTTTTTATTTAGTTGATAACAATAATAATTGTACTAGCCCAATATGAGATAACAGATATTAATGAAAAAAGAGAGGAAATATTTGATGTTGTAACATGAGATTTATACCAAAGATGTATGTACACTATTGAACTATTGACTAACCCAGTCATCACATTGCTTTTTAAATATCCAATTGTAAAATGAGAAAATCAATAAAATATTATTTTAAAAAACAGTATTGAAGTGGGCAGCTTTTGCCAAAATATCACAAAGTTGTTTTTTAGGTATGTCTTAACTATGCCTTTTAATCACTCCTAAGTAAATACTTCATTTATTTAAACAGCCCTCAGGCTGCTAGGAAGAAATTGATAAAGAAAAAAAGTAGCAAGAATAATACTTGAACATAAAAAGTAGCTAGATTGCCAAACTTTATTCAGATTTTAGGTTTAAAGTAGGCTAAATGTATATGAATGAGGTCACAAGGTTCCAAATAAGATTGCTTTTTTAAAAAAAGTTTGTTTTTTCTTCCATGTATTAAAATAAAATAAACACAATTATATTATGAATAGTATTTAACAAAAGCAAAATTTCCATAGGTGTCTAACTGTTAATATAGGACAACTTTCTTCTTGCTAAATTGTTGTCATTTTCTTTTTCATTTACTTTAGTAACAATGAAAAGATAACCACCAGTCACTATTGCTATTTTTGGCTTTGTGTTTAATGACACGATCTTAAGGATTCTGGCCGCAACTAATATAGAATTTAGGGTTACACAAGGCCTGAGAGTTGCCAATTTCTGAGATACAGTACGTTCCCTTTTTTTTTTTTTTTTTTTGTGGTTCTAAATTTTTGCTCTTGCCAACTGCTTGCATTAGTCCCTGCAGGTTTTTTTTTTGACAAATTTTCAGAAGTAGCTTGCCATTTTCTCTTTCCCAGGGCTAAGAGAAAATGACTGACCCAAGGGCACCAAGCTGGCTTCATCCCCAAGACAGGACTCACAGTCTCCTGGTTTCCAGCCTGACGCCTTAACCACCACACCAAGTATATTTGTTATATTTATTTATTTATTCTCCCTTTATTATTTTATAAGTAATTCAAGGTGGTGAATGAATATAATACTCCTTCCTCTTCCTATTTTTGTCACAGTAACAATCCTTTGAGGTGGGTTGGACTGAGAGAGAATGACTAGTCCAAAGTCACCCAGCCAGTTTTCAAGCCTAAGGTGAGACTAAAACTTAAAAGTCCTAGTTTCTCTCCAACACTGTAATCGCTACACCAAACTGGCTGTTTTAGCTAATGTTAATAAATTGGCTCAGATACTAAGCATTATTTTATCCCACATTATGAACATCCTGGAAAACCACAGGTTATATGAATTAACAAATCATATATGAGGCTGAGTTATTTATATTTTAAGTAGGCTAACAAAGGATAATACGAATTTAAAGAAAACATATACAATTCAAGCTCTGTTTATGCAGAAAAGATTTGGTTTCTCACATGATTGATAATTAGAGGATTTGTGATCCAATGCATCTAGAGGGGCCAGATATGGGAACACTGGTCTAGAGATAACCATAACAATTCTTGAGCTTCTGCAGCTGGAAAACTCTTGGTGTTACTGAAAATAGTCATGGAGGTCTTCATATGCCACATGTTGCGGCTCCTTCTTAAAAAGTGTTGTTAAATATCTTTGGGCAGAGTTGCATGAAAAAATGACTTGACAAAGATAAAAGAAAATAAGTAAAGAGAAAGAAATATTCGATCAATACTAATTACATTTTAAGATATCGTATTACAAGCATAAGATTATTTGACTTTTTCATCCAAACAATAAACGTTTCAGTCTTGTATGTAATGTGTGTGTATACAGGCCTGCACATGTACTCACATACTCACACATACACACAATTATTATAGACATTTAAGATTCCTAAATAGCCAGACTGTAAGTGATTACATTTGCCTTGTTGTATGTATTGGAACCATTCTTGTTTAAATTTCATTAAACTTCTGTTGTATATGTAAACTATTAGTTTTGCTGTTGTCGCAGTTTAAGTTCCCAGTCAAATATTGTTGGGATTGTATATTTATTTTTTCTCATATATGATTCCTAATACTATAGCAATTTTCATATACATAAATATTATTTATGCATTTATTTGCTTGCTTACTTTTTAATATTTTCAAATTTTAAATTAAACATCTCTTTCCTTGTAAGTTCTTGTTAAGACAACATTAATATTGTAGCTTCATTAATAAAACTTCCTTTTATTTTTTTTAATTTTGATTTGATTTATATTGTTATTGGGGATTGAGCAGTGAAACTTTAACTCTGAGCCATCTGTACAATGCATGACATTTTTTAAGGGCCATTTTGGTACCAAAAATTGCAATGCAAGTGTTCCTGGCAAGTGTATTATCTAACGTTAAGAAAAACAAATCAAGGATGAAATACATATGGACCATGTATTTTATCTTGAGACCCATATAATTTCTGAATCATAAATATGATTTTTCTATCTGACTCATGAGTGAAAAAGAATTTAAACTGTATATGAATGTTTTATATTATATGTGATGTTTTATAATTCTAAAGGCACTGTGATATCTGCATATCAGCCAAAACTGTCTCTTGGGTTGCAAGCACATATAATTGCCCACTGAAGTAAGGCCTAGCACAAGTGTTTTAATGTAATCAGTTCTGGATTGGGAATATTAATGTCACCAAGAGATAGGCAATTTTCTGATACTTGAATGGAGAGAAATAGTTCAATGAATTAGAAGCAATTTGGCAAAGCCCTAAGCCCTTCAGATCTAGCCCTCTTTTGTGCTCCTTCATTATTTTCAGTTGATTTGGAAAAAATCCATTCATATGAAAATATTATATTTTGTTCACTTAAGTCTTGAGGGCTTCCAATGTGTAGGCCTTCTTAGAAGGCTAGAGAAGTCTTTGTAGGACACACCCATATACATGAAACTGCAAATTTCACAATATGATGGGACCAAACCTACGGCATATTCATCCAACCTCAAAATTTATGGGTTTGATTCAGTGGTGGGATTCAAATGTGTGAACAACCGATTCTCTGTGTGGATGCCGCTTCCAGAAGTCCATTCTGGGCCTGGGCAACAAAAGATTAGCTACCAGTTCTGCTGACGTGGTGCAAACCGGCTGAATCCCACCACTGGTTTGACTCTCCCTAAATATTGAGCATTTATTAAGATCTGTACTAATATCCCTCTATATATTGGGGATCAGGAAATCAAAACCATTGGATATTTCTTTTATATTGTTAGTTTTATAGAGATCTCCATTATAAATTCTGAATTCAATGAAAAATTATTTGTCCATTTGTCCATTTTATTTTATTTTATTTTTTGCAAATATTTGCCATTTAATATAATAGTTTCATGACTTCATATAAAACAAGTTTAAGTGAATAAATAATACCAATGTTTGGTGCTTGTTTATTTAATGAAGGAAGTCATCTAATGTGTGATGTGCCAATATGAAAAGTTAATTGCCTTCTTAGACTTGGTAGCTGGTTCTGCCATTTTTAGCTGCAAGACTTTCAACCAAATGCTTCCCTGTAATTAGTGGTCAGTCTCTCCAAAGTTGGTAGGAAATTTGATCCATCGATCTATTTTATTTTACCCAATAACATTCAAGAGATTTTAACTTAATGTCTATGGAGATTCTCAGTCATCCATGTCATGATTGTCCCAAGGGTGCTGTTTTAAAAGGAAGAGGATTTTGTTTTGCCTTGAAGATGTTTTGCTTCTGAGTCAGAACTGAAGAAGCTTCTTGGATAAGAAGCAAAACATCTTCAAAGAAAAACAAAGTCCAATTGCCTTTTTAAAAAACACCTTTGGGACAGATTTTAACTTACTATTTCAGATCGTATGTATTTCTATGGGTCTGGATTTGGACTTTAATCTGGACTACTCCAAAACCAGCCTTTTTGCCCACCTGTGCTCATTCTATTTCTCAATTTAGATAAGGAAATATCTCTGCAATGATGACCCAATGGGTCACAGGTTGTCCAGTTACAGTTAACTTTTGGTTAACTGTTTTAAAATCTTTCAACTAAAATATGCAAATCCAAATATTTTATTAGTTTTTTTCTCTTTTTTGCCAATTTGACTATATTCTAATATTGCTACATCTATGAACCATACTTTTTAATATCTGGCAGGTTGTTCCAGGTGTTGGTCTGTCCATATTTTAAATCTAACTATAGCAGCAGTAGACAAAGTAGGGTTTTCTATTATTATTATAGTGTTTGGTATTTCGCTGTTAAAAATGGCATTTGAATCTTTGGCCTGTTGCTTATAAATAGAAAAGTGAAATATTGTTGGGTTTATGAATTCAAGACTTCCGAAAGTCTTGGAAAATGTTACAGCATTCTGTCTGAACAAACATAAATTTGATTTTTGTCTGTACAAGCAGATTCTTGACAAGAGTCATGGTTAATATTTGAACAACAGAAATAGATATCTTCTTGTTCAGCTTCATGATGAGAAATAATTGTATATATTTTTTATCTCTACCTGAAGTCACTTAGGAAAGCTAGTAGATTCGTTTGTTCATCTAAAAAACGTATGTTCTCTCTCTCTCTCCCCCTCCCCCTCCCCCTCCCCCTCTCCCTCTCCCTCTCTCTCTCTCTCTCTCTCTCTCTCTCTCTCTCTCTCTCCTTCCTCCCTCCCTCTCTCTCTCTCTCTCCCTCCCTCCATCTCTCTCTCTGTCTCTGTCTCACACACACACACACAAACACACAAAGACACACATGCCTATACACATATGTACATATACACAGTGCTTTTTTTCTAAAAAAAAAAAGAAAAGGTGCCGGAACTCACACACGCCATACAACCTGCCTTGCCTACCCTACAAGGTCCCATCCAAAAAAGGTGCCAGAACTCCATTCTGGGCGTTCTATGAGAAAAAAAAAGCCCTGCATATACACACACATCTGCACACACACAATTGATTAGGAAGGGAAAATGGAAAAAATTGTTATATGTGTTATGTTTGCTCTATAAAATTATTAAAACAGGGCTATGACTTTCAAGAAGTAGTCTATAAATCTGCCATTTGCCATTAATACTCTATTACTTTGGGATTACAGTTGTCTTCAAAGAAGTAAACTTGAAATATTTGATATCTCATTGAAGCAAAGGAACATCTGGAGAGGCCAGCTGAACAGTTATACACGACAGTTACATATTTTTCCAAGTAACAATTCCATATTTCACTCTGTCCTTTATGCACACACCCAGATTGGTTCCAACATGCCTATCACCATGACATCAAAAAATATGGAAAGCTACAATTGGTGTTTTGGATTTGCAGTCACTTTGTGGGCAGTATGTTTTTCGGTTGATTTGCTTTGCCATGTCTTTCAGTTCTGGGATATAAACCATTATACAGAGAAAGAATTTGGCAAGCTTGTTATAAAACTCAGTCTTAACCCTTCTAGTTCATTTCTAGGTACTTTCAGAATTCCTGTAAAATCCTTGATTTTTCCTCATTTAATAGAGATTTTTAATAGCTGGTTTGAAATCTATGTATATCAACAGTAGTAAAAAGTTAAAACTTCCAGCTCTCACCAAACTGAGTCTATTAATAGAAACAACAGGAGGAATGGCGGGGCTAAACAAGGTGGGTTAAATCCCATAACTATGGATGCTTGTTTTGTTTTTTTGTTTTGCAGATGGCTAGAAAACAGTATACATACATACATATGCACCATTTATAGAATACAATAAATATCAGTGGAATGCATCAATATTTTTCTTTTGTGTGAAATGAGGTGACAGGACTCTTTTTTTCAAACTTCTGATTAATCAAGAGGAAGGAAAATGAGTGGTGGTATTGTCAGTATTTTGAGGCTAGCAGGAGTAAAATATTTGAAGGCTTGGTTCAAACTGGTTTTTGAGGAAGAGGAAGAAGGTATGGAATTGAAGGGGAAAAACTGATTTGTGTGACTATACACCTAACACCTTAAATCACCATCCAAGGTTGGAAAATATATAGAACCTCTTTATGGTGTGGCCATGTTTTACATGTGCAATCTTGCATATTCCAAATAAATGTTTGCCTGGAATCCAAATCAATCATAATTCTAATATGTATAAAGTAGAAATAATGAGTTAAAGAATTAATTAGGCATATTTGTTGGATTGCTCTAACTAGCCTACTAAGACATTTTGCCCAACTGAATTGTTTGCTATTTTTACCAGATAACCCAAGTTTAGCCTGACTCAACAGCATTTATTACAAAATTCCTTCCTTCTGTTTCATTCTATTTAGTCAGTCTTCCTGATATAAACATATATATAAACACATTCTTTGTTTAGCCTCAGTTAAAAAAATCTCCTCCAATATCTATCTAATATCTATCTCATCTAGAGTTCAAGACATACAGTAGGATCAATGTTTGATTATTAATCACCTAAGTAGCACATAGCCTTAAGCTCTTTTTCCAGAAAGATTATCCTTCAGTATAAATTACAACTGTTAACTAAGCTTTTTGTTTACTATATGAAATAAAAGATATTACAATGAGAAGAAACTGAAAAAATGTGATCTATAATATAATTTATAATAAGTCCATTTTGAGTGACATATGGTATTAAGTGCTGTTCATCTGCCAGTGAAAAATCTCATAGAATTTCCTTTCCCTTGCATCTCCTATATTTATGTAGTAGGAAGAGAAGACAGTTTTATACAGTATATGCATAATACTCATTATGGTCCTAAAAGCCTTTTTCTTGAGTTGTTTACAATTGGATATTAATGATTCACTATCATCATGTTTTTATTCTTTATTAATATGCATTGCCTTGCATTAGATCTTGGAAACTTCCTTGAAGGAGCTTATTTTTAAATTATAAGGTTTTTTTTCATCAATTTTATAATATTGACAAAATAAAAATTAGAGCAATTTTTATGGAGATTCTCAGTCATCCAGCCATGATTGTCCTAAAGGTGCTTTTTCCAAAAAACAACTGAAGAAAAATTAGAGCAGCAAAAAATAATTCAGTCAGATCTATACCCATTCTTATGGTTTAAGAGCCTGCTGTTCAACACATTATACAGAAGGACATATTTATATCCAGCTCACTATAATAACAATAATACCTACTAGTGGTACACACTTAAGATCTTTATGGCTATCACTTCGGTTTTTATTGTTAGCTGGTAGTGCTGCATGTTGCAGGGGACAATTAAAACTGATAACTTAGTCTACACCTTCCCCATCTTATTAAAAAGCATATTTTGGATGATGATCAATATTTAGTCATTGTATAATAACAATAAATCTTTCTTCACTTTCTCAACATCCCAAATTTATAACACATAGACAGGGTGTATGTTCAATGTTCAAATTCCTATGTCAATTATCTATTTATTGATAACAATGAATAAAGTGATTTTTAAAAAATCAGCATTTATATTGCTCTCTTATTCTAAGCTATATTGTATAAAAATAAAATATTATACTATTTCAAACCAATTAGGTTATACTTTAATTTCAATCCCAAATTAATATATGAGCAACCAAAGGTTGTAATCACATAATTACATTGCACACAGACTTGAGATTTACTTCTGAGTAAACATACACAGAACAAGCTACACTAATACAAAGAGTACGCAAAGCTTAATGCCTTATAAAAGAACTTATAAATTAGGATAAACGATAAAGAACTTCACCCAAGTAAATAAATGTATAAAATGTAGAATTAAAACAAGTTAAAAATAAAGATTTGAAAATAGATATAGAAATAGATGGTAAACATAGTCCTCGAGTTGCGACCACAATTGAATCCAAAATTTATGTTGCTAAGTGAAACATTTGTTAAGTGAGCTTGCCACATTTTATGACTTTTCCTGCTACAGTTGTTAAGTGAATCAATGCATTTGTTAAGTTAGTAATATAGTTGTTAAGTGAATCTGACTTCCCCATTGACTTTGCTTGTCAGAAGGTCACAAAAGCTGATCACATGACCCCTGGACTCTGCAGCCGTCATAAATACGAGTCAGTTGTCGAATGTCCGAATTTTGATCATGTGACCACAGGGATACTGCAAGGGTCATAAGTGTGAAAAATGGTCATAAGTCACTTTTAGGGCTATTGTAATTCAAATGGTCACTAAATGAACTGTTGTAAGTTGAGGATTATATATATAGATATGACATTATTATCATCACTAAGTTTGGTCTAGTGGTTAAGGCACCAGACTAAAAAGCGAAAGAATGTGAGTTTTAGTCTCACCTTAGCTATGAAAGTCAGCTGGATGACCTTGGCTCAGGCACTCTCTCAGCCCAACTTACCTCACAGGATTTTGCTGTGGGGGAAAATAAGATGAGGAAAGTATGTTGGATATGTTGGCCATCTTGAGTTATTTGTAAAAATAATAAATGTGGGATACAAATAAAATAATAAGTAATTACCACCGCTATTAACACAAATATATATTTATAGCTTAGCTTCAGATTTAAGTGTGTACCAATTATCTCTTCACTCTCGTCTTTTAAAGACTAGAATTGGGCAATTCTGCAAAATTGTGATGTGATGTAAAGGAAATGGGAAATCATCAGATACTAAATGAAGGCATCTTTCTAAATGTTCTAATTTATGGGAGAATGTCCCACTTTAGGGATTTACATTTTAAAAATGTATTCATAAACAGGCTAAAGACCAATCTGTAACTGGTTAGATTGAGTACATAATGTTTGTGTTGCTTCCAGTTTATTTTCTACCAGCTGCTGTTTCAGTTAATTATAATTACAAACCAACTTCAAGGGGTTTTGCATAAAATGTGTTACAATAATCCAAACAAGATGCTAAATACTGGAGCAAAGAAAACTATACAGAAGATGAAATGCTTGTGTTTCTTATCTTTATTCCAATATTCAGAGCAGATAAGACTGAGAACATTTTTTGCTTAAATTGTCTTATTTAAAAAGATTTTTAAAATGGCATTTTATATAGAGTTTTTAGAATCAATAATCCTTCCTCTAGGTCTGTCCTTTTAAATATGAGGCCATAAGAAGGGAAATTACATCAATTAATTCTGACCCATTGCAGGATTACAAGGAAGAACAAACCAAGAAACTTAAAAGGCAGACTAACAAAAAGGAAAAACATAAATCCATGTGAAATATTTTGCATACTTCAAAGAGAATGCTGGTGGCTGCCAGACCCTCAGAGGTTGGTCTCTTGTGACTAATTCTTTGCTAGTTTGTAAATTAATCTCTCTGTTCAGTTTTTCTCTCTCTTTCTATTCCCACCCTAGTTACAAAACTAACAAGAGCAGTCTGTACCAGAACACATAAGTGAAGGATGGAAATTAAAACTACATCACACCCTCATTTGACCCCGTGGTACACTTTTATCTAAAAAATATTATTTTACAGGTCTGCTTCCCACCTATCGCCCTCCTAAAATGTGTTTTTCATTTGCAATTTCTGAACATTTACTTGACTTTTTCCAAAACAGCATATACATTTCTAAGTTGAAAGGCCATTACTAGTTTCCATGAAGTAGCAACCTTTTGTCTTGGAACTGGAAAGAAAACAAGACTTCTAGGAAAATAATAGTTTACAAAGCATGCATGCTTGTTAGACTTTCAGATTTTAGAGCTGCTTAAATTGGTATTATTTTTGAAAGAAAGTATTACATAGTCCTTATCAATTCACATAATTATAGGTCAAGGGCCCACCCTTTTTCTTTGATGCTTTGATGCAATTTGTTCATAATAAACAAATTAGGGAAGGGCTCTATTCAGTTTATATTGCAGTGCTTTGCCAATTAATGGCAAATGATTCTTCTATGATAACCCATTCTCAACCATTATTTTAGCCCAAGCTTCAATTAATTAAAATTAGTCACTACATACTTTTAGTGCTGGTAGTTATAAGAGGGCACTGGGTCAGTGTTTCTCAATCTTGGCAACTTTAAGATGTGACCTGGACCCCCAGAATTCCCCAGCCAGCCTTGTTGGCTGGGAAATTGTGGGAATTGAAGTTCACACATATTAAAGTAGCCATAACTGAGAAACAATGCACTGGGCAAGTACAGGGAAAGATGAGGGAAGGATGGTAGACCAGGAGAATGAATGAGGACTAACAAGAATTGTAATTATCTCTCTGCCACTTGAATATTCATTGGAGAAAGAAGGCAATCAAGAAAGGACATCAGACAAATTTGAGACTGGGGGACAGGCCTTAGGTTTACAGCTGAGGAAGAGTTAGGCCCTACTGACAATTCAAACCATAGCGTAGACTTTCAACCACTCATCTGGTACTAATGCAATTGCTATAGCAAAAAATTCTTGAGGGCAGAATTATAATGATGATGAAGGTTTATGATGAGGAGGATGGTCTATTTATAATAGGTATTGGTCTCAAGTAGCCCAGCTGCTGCAGTCAGAATTGATTCACACTAGGTGTGCCTAAATGGAACTTGGAGTATGTAATACTTTAATCTTTATTTCTTTTGTGGCCAATCTTCCATACTCCATACCTTGTCTCCCTGTAAAACCACATTTGAACTTGAAATATGTTTCTCCCTTACACTCCAAATCAGGGCTTGAGTTAAGAAACACATTTACTAATCTTGTACTTAGGTTGCAGTTTTCACTCTACCTTGAACAAGACTATCAGATCTGCAATGCAAACATCTGGACAAGCATTAAATTGTCAAGCATGCAGATGCAGAAAACCCTAACCCTCTTTCTCCATCAAGTGGTTATCAGTTTGCTGCCTCCTAGATCTGGTAGTCCAATTTTAACTTTGGCTGTGCAGGCCTCTGCTAATTTATGACATGGATTTTAATAAAGCTTTACAAGCCACGACCATAGTATTGGCCAAAGGAACAAGCCTCTTTCTTTTTTAGCCAACATCCAAAGGACTTCATATTTTTCTCTCACAATGTTAGCTTGGTTCCCTTAAATCTTATGAAATGTAAAGATTTCAGAAGTGTGCAATTGAGCATGCTGTATCTGTAAATCGGTTTCTTTCTCCATTATTCATACTGAAATGTAACAGGTCAATTTTCTTTTGGTTCTGCAACATTTCTCAAGCAAATGATTTCTTCATAAATATTATACTATTGCCTAACTTAAGAAAAAGACTGAGATGAGAACATTCCTTTAAATAACGCTGCATGAATTAATTAAATCCTTATAAATATGCAGTGATTGAGGATGTTCCAGGGTGACCCAGTAGAAGGTGGGAGGATGGCATTTAAGCTCTCTGGTGAAGTATGGAGTGCTGGGAAATGATAACAAAGCAAATATTTGGATGCTACCTGAGAGGATTTGGTCAGTCTTTTTGATAAGGACTCTATGTGGATCTATTAAAGAACCTTAATGCTTTCAATTAATTTTTTGGGTGGTGGGGTTGGGTATTCTTAGTGCAGAGTCAACTTTGGGATTGCCTAATAATTTATCTTATAACATTGGATCAATTAAATTTCTCACACCTAGTGACAATTCATGCTTTTAAATATCTACATTGAATTGCTCTGACAGCTTATTGGGAGGTTTGGACTTGTATGTTATCAATATGCTCATGAAACCCAGATCTTTGTTTGTGACATCTTTCAGTAAAGAATATGGATCCTCTAAATACTATCAATGAAATTAAAACTGCATTCAGAGAAGATAGTACTGCTCATTATTAAAGATAGTAATTATTAAGGATTGTAATTCCAAGGAGATGTCCAGGGTTCTGCTTTTACAGAGAAAGTGGGAATGTAATGTTGCATGCAAGTGTGTTTGCACCCATATTTTTTTCTATCTCTCAAACTGATACAATAATAGGAACATTTTATCAGGTTTGGTTAACATGACATCTACGTTGCTTTAGAGCTGCTAGTGGTTATGTCCAGATTTCACCATAATGTTCTCTACATGATGATGTCTTTGCATCTAATCTGGAAAGTTCATTTAGTAAAAAATTCAGCAGCTGATCTTGGGAAGAATGTGACATATTATACTTGTGCTTGAAGCACTGCACTGCTGCCGCCCCATCCAAGTAAAATACAAGGTGATGCTCATTAGCTTTAAAGTCCTATATGATTTAAGACCAGGCTGTTGAGAAAGCATCAGTTTTCATATGGATCTCTCAGATCATCTGAGGAAGTTTTCCTACAGTTGTAAGCCTGACTGCTGTGACTTGGGATTAAACCATGTTCATTGCCAATTCTGCTGTTCAGAATGTAGATTAGGAGATTCACTTCTTTAAACGAATCTCCTAAATCTTCTTTTTCTTTTTATCTAACTGTTTTCTACTGCAAATGTAGATCTGGCTTCACTGAATCATAGCACATAGTTTGAAAGTTCAGATTCCCATACAGTTTTATTCAGGCAGGATATACTAACTGTTCTGCAACATACTGTTATCAAACTGAGTTTGTATTCAGCATGGTTTCATAATCATAATAACAGTTTTATATAAAACACTGAAGTCAAACCAAACTGCACTGTCATTTAGCACAGTTATGAACCCAACCAGTGGTGTGAACTCAGTCATGGTGAAACTAATGAATTTCCATGAAACAGAGGATGTCTCCATTCCAGGATTGCAAAAGAATTGTCTGCTGCTGGGACCAAATTGATGTCTAATGCATATTACTGGGCTTTTGTAGTATTAAGCTTCTGAAAAACAACAAAAAAATGTAAAAAGCAGATGTTTGCTTCCCCCCTCCCCTGTATTCTTGTAATTATACTGTAGCTTTGCTTACTTACCTACATCGTGTGTTTTGTTTTAGTTTGTTGCTGGGATTTGTTTGAGGAGACAAACATAAGAACGAGTGTTTTTCAAAAAGAAAAATGTCTTAGAGACATTTCTTGTTTTAATATGGACACAAGGGGGTATCCTCATTTACATCTCAAAAGTCCGTAAGTGGAAATGACATGCCTGAATTTCTCCTATGATGCGAATTTTCACATTTGTTATTTTACAAACTCAAAAAAATCTTTTTCAGCAAGTATATTAAATTATCAGGGCTAATTTTAATGCATTTATTCTCTGAATGTTAAAGAATGTTACTTGTTAATACAATATCCAAATAATACCTTTTGTGGTATTTCATAATACGTAAAATACCCATTGTTCTATTATTAAAACACAGATGGGAAAAATATTCAGTACATTCAATCACCACACACAAAGATGTAATGTAAGGAAATGAAGGTCAATCTTCCCTGCTAAGCAAGCTGAGAAAACAATAAGAAGACAACTAGCTGGATACATAAACTCAGCAGCAAAGCAAAAAAAGGAGGGGGGGACTCAACAGAGTTTCTAATTTTACTTTATTTTACTTAATACAAATTTGGAATAAAATTGTAGGTTTCCCCTCAAATGAAATATAGTATCAAAAGCATTTAATTTGTCTAAAACTAGAGATGGGTAAAAATGTGCTTCTCACATAAAATATTAATGTTGGTCATTCAATAGATTTTGAGAAAGTATATGATTTTCCAAGTCCAGAAAAAGGTGAACATTTCAAAAAAATATTGCACATAAGAACAGATGGCTATTCCTGTGGTACCAAGGAAGCAATTACCACCTTCCACATTAAACCAAGACTTGGTTATAAAGAGAATCAAAGACAGAAGAGGCTCCATTTTAATCTAGTTACTGATAAATGAGGGACAACATATAAATATCCATTTTCTAAGATTCTGAAACTAAAGTCCTTTTTTCTTTGCAGAAAATCAACCTAATCATAACTTGTGTAATAATTTTGTTTTCTTTGTTGTGAACTGCTCTAAGGAGCTTGGTTTGTGCATTTCAAGAAACTCCAGACTGGAAACAAATTACCATTGGAACTGAACAGGACTTTCCTTATTACAGTTAAGAAGGAGGTTAAGATAGATATATTTTTTAAACTATACCACTGAGCATTTTAGAATGTATGTTTTTATCTTGTTAAATGATCTAACCTTATATATTGTATACCAGGGATACCCCAAACTCTTCAGCTCATCAGCCAATTCGTGAAGTTTCAGATTGTTGTCAAGGAGAATGTAAAATAAAATCAAAAGAAGGACATGGCAGAGGGGTATAGTTGTCAATAATTATCCTATTTAAATGTTATTAGACAAATTTAAAGTAGAAAAAAGTATTTATGATTTTAAATATTGCAAGACAGTTTAAAACAGAATTTTATACAAATGATAAACCTTTAATAGATAACATGTATAAACTTTTACTGAAATTTGAAACAAAAGAACAAATGTATGTATCATAAAGTGGACTAAGATTTTGATTAAAATATACAGATGGAACATTGGGAATATATATGGTTAAAATAATTGAAATTTGCACCATGTTATAATCTTAAAGAGAATTTTTGTAAAATAATGTTATCATGTCTAGAATGTATGTATACTCTTCAAATGTATGTTGGAAATGTGAACATCAAGAAGGGATATTTCATGGATGTTTGATAGATTTTCAAAACAGCTAGAAATTTTTTGGATTCAAATATACTGATACAGAGGATTTAAAAGATTAATATATAATTGTGATCAGATTTGGCATTGATGAACAAATAGTTCATAATAGAGCATTGTTTTTTGCATGGTAACTGCAACAAGATTATTGCATGTACAAGGATGGAAAGATTTGGCACTATGCACAAAGAATGAATGGTTGGTGAAGATGATAGAACTTGCTGAGATGGCTAAATTAACTTTTCGATTAGATAAAGAAAAACAATTTCTACATTTATTGCTGACAAGAAACCCCTTATCGACTTTTTGTATAAAACAGAAAAAATGGACATATGATTTATGGTTTTGATATTAGACAGGACAGATTTTTATCTTCTAATTTTTTTAATAAAAATTATATGAATTTTCAGATTGTTTACTGACCCTCAAACATTTACATGAAAATAAATAAATACTTTTAACTAGTAATACTATGAATAATGACAACAACAGCAACAACAACAATGGATAGTCCCATGGACCCTTGGGAATTGATAATGACCACAATATTTTTGTAATCTACCCAGATATTCTGAGATTAGGTGGCACATAAATTAACCTGATAAAATAGATAAACAAGCCCCCAGGTGAAAGAAGAGGTTTCTTGTGGTTTTCACTTTGACAGCTTAATGCTCTTAATTTGTAAACAGCTATTGATAAACTAAATGATTTCTCCTTAGTTAAATCTTTTAATTTTAGTGACAATTGCTACAGCATGTTTTCATTCTGGATTAAACTCTAATTGTATGCCTTTAGACTCTTTTATAATAATTTAAAATGTCTTGCATGAATGTAGTTTTAACCTTTCTTCTGTGGTTCTAATCTGTCCTTTTAATATTGCTAACAGTATGAGAGGGACAGTGATGTCAGGGTCTTCCACTAAGATACAGATAGGTTATGAAAAATTATTCAGCTTTACTTTGGAAATAATTATTATATAGGAGCTGTGTTTGGACAGCTGCCCATTGCAGAACCATGTCATCTCCCAGGTGGTTTGACAGTTTCATTTGAAAATCACTGTTGCTGAAAGTAATGTTTTTATTACTTAACTTTTCTGGTACTGATTTATGTTAAAATGTAAATCTAATTTAAACTCAGGCAGTAGACTTTTTGTGTATTATGCACTTAGTAAGAGAATGTAAAATAAATTCTTAATTTAATTTCAGTTTCTTGCTTCAGTAATCTCTAGCCATCTGCAAATATTGTTGTCTAATATATAGCAGATTTTTATGCAAATGTGAAATATAGAGAAAGTTGGTTTAGTGGACTGCTTCTCAAGATATATTGAAAAGGGATCAAATATCCCTAATTTGAGACCTCAAAAATTTGATATACATTAGTAACTTAAGCTTTGATACTACTTCAGTGGAAATAAGTAGATCTTCAGTATATTTTCCTAGAAGTTTGATCTAATTAAAACAGTTGTTCAGTAGATCCCAGTTAATCAGTTAACATGTTTGCTTCTTGGCATGAGCATAAACTCCTACATAGAATAAAATATGTACTAGTTTACATATAGACGTGCATTCAGCAGGAGATGTTTTAATAATATCCTTGTTCCTTCAGTCATTATTTTTTGAGGGGTATTGGTGATCAACTATCCATAAGATTGTTAATGAGAAATTCACCCATATTTGTCATCTTCCAATTTAATTTTGTTCTTTTGAGTGCATTCTGGAAAAGTTAGGCTTAAATTTGAATGAGTCTCTACACAGCATTCTTGTTCATCTAGAACAGTGGTTCTCAACCTGTGGGTCGGGACCCCATTTGGGGTCGATCGACCATTTCACGGGGGTCGCCAAGCAAGGCTGTCCGCCATTCTTTTTGTCCATTTCCCCCCCTTTTCCGGCGGGTGCCTTACCTCCCTTGGGCTGGGCCAGCTGGTGGTCGGCCTGCTCGGTCTCTGCCGCTTGCCAGCTACGCCTTGGCCGGTGCAGGGGGCGGAACCACGCATGCGAGGCGCTCCCGGGCAGGGAAAGTCCTCGACTTACGACCGGTTGGGTAGTCCTCGACTTACGACCGGTTTAGTCCTCGACTTACGACCGGTTTAGTCCTCGACTTACAACCGGTTGGGGTCGCGGCATTAAAAAGGTTGAGAACCACTGATCTAGAAAACACCAAGTCATGAATCCAAAGGACTGTTTCCATAAATACATATGTGGTGTAATTTGATTTTAAATAAATGATCGGTAAGGGATTAGTTACTAATCTTATCAGTAACTAAAACTTACTAGAATTAATAAAATGCAGGAAATACTATGTTCCCCCAAAATAAGACCTATCCCGAAAATAGCTTGATTTTTATGCATTTGCCTAATATTAGCCCTACCCTTAAAATAAGCTTTAGTTTTGGGATGAGGCACATGTGTAAAATGCTCAATTACATATTTATAGCAACCATAACAATGGGAGAACCTTTACAAAACCTGTATATAGCAAAGCATGATAATTTTAGTTTGCAGGCATATCTCATAATGCTGCTCAGTTATAAACGTAATTTTAAACAAAGAAAAATGTACCAATGAAAGATTTTTGTAGTTCATTATTCTAGCTTTCTGCTTAATATTTCTGCTTCTACCCCATTTCCTGCCTAAATTATTGATACCTTGTTTTCAAAAGAAATAAAATGGTTTATCATCTAAGGGTGATTAAAAAACAGAGTGCAGCTAAAGTATTATTGTTATTGAATTCAGATAACATAGTAGATTTGTATACTAAATTCAAATTAGTCATATGTGGCTTCATATTTTTCAGCATAGATATACGGTATGTTATTCTTGCTGATACTGTGTATTCCAGGGTCAATCATGACTCTTTCACAATTTCTTTTAAGTTTAAAAAAACTTCTCCTTTCACAATTTTATTTTGCATCCTTTTCCCTTTTTTCTGCTTTTGATATGTTAAACAGTACCAAATGGGATAGTGTAATTTTGATTCATTTGTGTTTCTTCTTCTAGAATACTTATGACCTATTTTAAATTCCCACTTCTGTATGTATATTATTTGCCATTCTTCAGAGTATGCTTTATTGATTAAATTAAATTATTAAAATTATTTATTTCACAGTATGGTAAAGAATGGTGAATTTGCTCACCTCTAGATTGTAAAGATTCCAGATATTTCTACAGAAAAAAGAGCAGATAGTTTTCATGTATTAATATTTATTTTATTTTTATTATTAATTTTGTTGCCCATCTTGCCACAGGGTAACTCTGGTTGATAATAAATAAATACTAACAATTTATTAATTTATTAATAATTAATAAATGTATTATTAAATGTATTAATAATAAATAAAAAATGTTTATTATTTTTGGATCAAGGAAAATATTGTATATGTGTATGTAGAAGGAGAACATAGAATCTGTCTTTTGATATATATAGATAAAATGAGAAAGTCCTTATCTGCTATGTTATATTTTCCGTAAGCATGCTATTCTATTAATATCTCCAAGGACTATGTCAGAGTTTATCTATTGTTATCTAAACCTATCATGATGCTGCTAGAATGTGAGATAACACATTCTAATGTCTCTTAAGCCATTCTAAGTCCAAACCTTGAAGGGAACAAGAACAAAAGACATTTTATACCCACCAGGAACTTGATTAATTGGGAACGACATTCTCTGCCTACTACAGGTGATCCAATTATTAGATCATACCCTGAAGTCTTATGTATTTTCCAAGGACATCAGTAAAGAAAGCAAGTTTAACTGATACCATTCAACTGCTGTTTACACTTTTCAGAGTCGCAGTTGATATAATAATGCTGGCAAAGGTAGATACAAGCTGAATTGGCATTTGAAGTGGCAGATAGATTGCCAATGGTCAGCGCTGATGACAGAGTGCTGGAATGAAAATTACCAGTGACATTGATGATGTAATATTTCTGGCTTCTTATCATGAACTGAACAAATTTGGATGGGGGGGGGGGTTGTATTTCAGCTAGACTACAAATTACATTTTAAATTTATAATGTGGTAATAGAACTACATTAGGGGAGATTTATTTTCTCCTAATTGCTCTTAAATAAATCAATACAAAAATTATCATTTATGCAATCCCACTGGGACTAGGACTAGCAAATACAAAGTCAATTAGTTTCCTGCTACTCAGCTGGGAAAAGTCATTATATACAGATATAAATTGAAACTCTTTGATATTTGTTTCCAATGCAAAAAAAGTTTAATATGGAACTCTATGTTTTCAGCCTACACTGTTGGTAGATATTCTTTTTAACAAAATTAAGTGATTCCCTTAACTGATTGTCTAATACTTTTTCTTCCTGATAACAAAGCTTAGCAACTTAATATTTTTGATTGAATAATTATGATCTTAAAATCAATGTTAACACTTAGCAACTGCATAGTTAGATTTTTTTTCTGGAAGGCAATTTAATATATTGAAACATAGTCTGATTTTAGCCTACATTGAAAATGAATATTTTAGTTGCTTTTTTTAGTATACCAGTGAAATAAAGTTTTATAAAATAAACATATATTATATGCATGCCAAATAATAAAAATGTTATTTCATACTTCTTCTATTTTCAGTTTTGATCCACGCTTTATATTTATCATACATGATATTTTTCTAAGAAATTTTCAATTTGGCTTATTGCTGAAAAATATCTTCTATAATCAGTAGAATAATTATTCTTTTTTTCTTTATCTACTGAGTTTATTATTTTTTCTGTTGTAACATCATTTCACATTAGATTAAAAAAAGAGAAAAAGAAAAGAATCCATGTTTTAATACCTGAAGCGTCAATTGCACTTATCAGTGATGTAATGTATTTGAAAATAAATTATATTTTTCTTTCTACTTGTGTATAAAAAAAGTGATTTTTTCCAATCATCTAAAAAAAAGCTAAAAATACCTTGTTAAACCAACTCTAATTTAGGTAATTGTAGCCCATAATGTATTGCTGACCTAGGCAGAAGAAAGGTCATAAATAAGATGGCTGCATAGTCCCTACAGTTTTTTATTTTTTCTAAGTATAATATCTAAATATGTTATTTATCTATTATAACATAAGTTATAATAGAAAACTTGCCCAGAGTCATTAAGAAGTCAGAAGTTTTGAAATTTAATTTAAAAAATAAATGAATAAATAAGAAGTAAAATGGTAAACTTTCTTTGTTCCTAGAACAGCTTTTATTTTTAAGAATCCAAGTAGATGCCATTTACTTGTGTCATTTTCAGTTTATTTCATCAGAAAAGTGGAGGTGTATCAATACAATTATCTAAAAATATTTATTTTGCTTTCCCTCTCAAGAATAAATATTATATAATTTTAAGAAATCTTTCTTCAAAGAATTGAAGACAGTATTAAGAGAGAACTCATACATATTGTGTACTGTACATATGTGCTTTTCTGAAAAACAGTATCAGGGCAATCAAGTAGCTAGAAATTGAATGATAGCCTTATAGAATTCAAAAATAGTTGTATTATCTATATAGACTTAAAGTTTTTAATTCCACTCATTAATTTAGTTAAAATGATAAAGAGAATTGGGAACCTATTTACATTTCTTCTACTTGCAAAGTGTGAAATAAATATTTCTGGTGCATCATTTTCTCACTTACTCATATGTACCTACAGAGTAATAGCAGTTGCTACTTTCTTCAAAATCCTTTAAAAAAAAAGGGACATACTACAGTATGTTATGCTACTACCATCTACTGGACAATTTTTAATAAAGTCTTCTTTTGCCTAGAAATTATCTACCCAAACCATTGTTTTCAATGCTGAAAATGAAATAATCCTAATCTTAGCTACATACAAATAGATATCTAAAACAAAGCACCTATTTCTTATGTATAGATCAGTCTCTGTGCACTTTATTTCTGGTAACTTCAGTTCATAACAAGGAAATGTGATTAATATTAAATAAATATTTTGATGCATATAACAATAAAATGTTTGAAATACTTCTAAAAAATAAAGTTATAAAACAGCAAAAAGTGTAATTATTAAAACTCCATACACAAGAGGAACATTACAAAATTTAAGAAAAAAAAACTTAGTGTTTAGTGAGTTATGATGAATGAAAACAAAGTTTTGAAAACCGGTATACAGAAAATTTGGCAGATATGGCAAATTGCTAGAATATTCACTAGAAAAGTCAGGAAGATTAGAGCTTATTTTCAAATAAGTAAAGAGTACAAAACAGTCTCCATATTGCTTGATTTTAACATGAAGACTTCCCCAAGCTCCGTGCAAGATGAATTCAGCAGCACTCTCCAAGCCTGAGATAGTGATAGATAAATGAGTATCACATATATATTGTGTTACTGAACCTGAACAGGATTGCCTCTGGCAGTCCCATCACAAATGTATTAAAGAGCGAGGGGGGGGGGATAAACAAGCTTTGCAGCATCCCAGCTGCAGTACCATTGAGAAAACATCCTTCACAGTGGTTCCCCATGTACCTCCTAATAACCTTTCCCCCAAAAGGAGATTGTAAAATGGCTGATAGTTGTCAGGTGTAGCTAGATCCAGTAGAATTTCTTAACAGGGGATTGAATCACAATGTCAGGATGATGACATCAGCTCCTCTCAAAGGGAAACATTAATAAATTAGAGAAAACAAAACATGCCTTTTTTATTCTTTCCGACGCCTTAAGGATAGTTCAGCTTTGATTCACACAAATGGGAAAGAAGATAGTGAGGGGCAATGGAAGAATTGAAATGAGTAGATACCTATTTAAAATAGTAAAAGATAGCTTGATTCGCTGTTGTTGTTGTTGTTGTTGTTGTTGTTTTGAATGAATTTTACAGTTTGCAGATGCCAGAATTTTTGGAAATTTGCTAGGATAAAAGTGCCTGAACAAATTATGAGTGATAATGGTCTGCTATTTTATTCAGAGAACTTTAGGTATATTGTGCAATGCATTATCACTTAGCACATCAGCTGTGGGCATACTACTTAACCACTAATATTTATACAACACTGAAAAGGCTCTGAAGATCATGGCTAGTAAAAGCTAGCCCAATCATTATTAACATATCAGAATGTGTGATATGCACTAAGGTCAGCTACCCACAATACTGCTTGTGGGAAGATGATGTTTTCTCACTTGTTCTATTGAAAGCACACCTGTGAATTTGTGTTAAAAATCAACAAGCTAACCAAAGATCTATGAAATGGTTTGGTGTTATTCAACTGCTGACATCCAGATATTATCCGTAAATAGACAAGTACAGATAACATCTAATA
This sequence comes from Protobothrops mucrosquamatus, assembly GCF_001527695.2. Classification (NCBI taxonomy): domain Eukaryota; kingdom Metazoa; phylum Chordata; class Lepidosauria; order Squamata; family Viperidae; genus Protobothrops; species Protobothrops mucrosquamatus. The sequence goes on from NW_015387034.1 coordinate 185,705, forward strand.
CAGGTTGTAATGGCAGTCAGTCATAGAAGTCAAATGTAATTTCAGAAGTCCAAATGTAAATGGGCTGTCAAGACAAAATTAAACTTGCACCCTGTTTTATGACTTAGAAACAACAGGAACAGCATGGATATTCCAGAAAGCAACCTGATGAATATTCAGGTCAGCCAAAATGTCATAGCCACTCACTGATCTGGACTTAACAAATCCTAAGAGTAATGTGCAGGGCGCAAATAGTCATTACTTGAGGAAAAATGCAAGGTATGTGGAAGACTTCGTTGTAATTTTAAAGTCTGTGTTGTTCAGATTGTTATAATTATTCAGGTGGGTCGCAGATTTTAGTGAGTATGTCTGTATATACAGACTGAATTTGCAGTTCTGTTTACCATTCTCAAATTACATTGAATTTGCTGTATTGTATTACACAGTGATTCACACAATTAATGTGTCTCTCATATATAATAAAAAGATTTGAACTGAGGTTCTCCTTGAATTTATGTATATTAGGCCAATAAATACACTATACCCATCAACAATGTTTTAGAAAGTAAAATCTTATTCTTTGTAGAAATCACAAGTTACTTGTAGTTTATCACTGATCTAGTTCCATGTGTGCAATAAAACAAGTGGTAATTCATTGAAGCTTATCGTGAAAGAAATATTACCTGAATAAATATCATAAATTATAGTACATAGTGCAATCAAATTCTAGCTTTTAGAATCTTAAATAGCTCTAAAATATGCTCAAATCCAATCCTCGATCAAGACCTAGCCTATATATTTCCTTAGTAAGTGGCTGAATCTCTTTGTTTATGTTAATATATTTCCACTGGCTTAAATATGTCCAAGATCCTTGAATGGAAAACTCCCATTAATCTCTCCATATGCAAACTGAAGAGAAAAGAAAACATTTGAAAATTTAACTTTTGAACACATTTAGAAACATGGTAAAGAATAAACCTCTTACTGTATTTTACAATAACAATATTTGTAAAATATAAACCTCTTATCTTATAATACTGTTTATCATGATAGAATATGTTTCATGCCTTTGTTCATTGTCCTAAAAAATATGTAATCATCATAAAATAATTATTCGTAAGTGCAGAAGTACAGTAGAATATATTTCCAGATTTTTTAAGTGTGTGTATGTATATACATACATACATACATACATACATACATACATACATATATATATATATATATTTGTTTTTTAAGGTTTTCACGGGTGTTTATATGTGAGTCTTTGGTCATTCGGGTTTTCTCCCGTGTAAGATTAGAAGTATCATAGCGACGTTTCGATGAAATCACATTCATCATCATCAGGCTTGTGCTTTTAGCTTTGTGCTTCTTAGAGTAATATGAAATGTTACATTTCAAGTAATGTTACATTTCATATTACTCTAAGAAGCACAAAGCTAAAAGCACAAGCCTGATGATGATGAATGTGATTTCATCGAAACGTCGCTATGATACTTCTAATCTTACACGNATATATATATATATATATATATAAAGATGTAAATGCAATTCTAAACTGTATTATTGTAAGTGTATACCTCATTTATTCAGTGATGAATCAGTGAACTAAACTGAACTACCAATTCATTCTTTTTCTTAAAAACAACACAACAAAGGCTTTCCTTATGAAATTTCAAAGTTGTATTCTCCATAACTGCTGCCGGAAGGGGGGGGAGATAACATGAGGTGTAAAATAGTCAATTGATATTCTAAGAACAAAAAGTTGAAATGAAAGGAATGGATGGGAACGCCAATAGAAAAATTATCAAAGAGGTGCCATGATATCTACAGTCTGGCATGTAACCTTTTCAAAATATTGCCAAACAGTTCCACCATGGACAGGTTTTTCTTAGACTTAATTTAACCTTAAGCTGCCCTTAAAGGAACAGTGAAAATATGTCCTGGAAATGTATAATGTGTGGCTTTTGAAAAATGTAAAGGAAACAAACTAAAACTTTTATAAAAAATATGACCTTGCTAAAAAAAATGGAGCAAATCACAATTATAGATGTGTGTTTCATAGGATAACTTTGTAGCTTGGCCCCTGAGTCTTTCTAGTCACCTTGGAGAAATATTAATTGCCTGCACTTCTACAATGAGAGGTCTAAAACCCATGCTTTGTTATGGAAGCCTCTATTTTTATATGTGGGACTTGGTTGCAATTACCAGTGAGGAGAAAAAAACTCAATCTGCAGTTGTCAGGTGAGCTCTGGTCTATGAAACATTCTTTTATTTTATTTATTTATTTATTTATTATTTATTTATTAAATTTATATACCGCCCTATCTCCCTTACGGGACTCAGGGCGGTGAACAGGCGATACTAAAAACCACGATAATAAATAAATAGTTTCTGTTCTAAAATCGAATTAAATAACAGGCCTGTTCTAAAAACACACCCATACAAAAACCCCCACTGAAACATAATCGAACTACGCCAGGCCGGCCGCACGGAATAGATGGGCCTTCAGGGCTCGGCGAAAAAGGCGCAGGTCCGCAACTGTACGTAGGTCGGGGGGTAGGTCATTCCAGAGGGCAGGAGCTGCCACAGAGAAGGCTCTCCCCCTGGGGGTCGCCAGCCGGCATTGTCTGGCCGACGGCACTCTAAGGAGGCCCTCTCTGTGGGAGCGGACTGGTCGAAGGGAGGTGTTTGGTAGGAGGCAGTCTTGCAAATACCTAGGTCCATTGCCATGGAGCGCTTTAAAAGTTGTTACTAACACCTTGAAGCGCACCCGGAAGGCCACCGGCAGTCAGTGCAGCTCACGCAGGAGAGGTGTTACATGGGAGCATCTAGAGGCCCCCAAAATCCCCCGCGCAGCCGCATTCTGAACTAGCTGGAGCCTCCGGGTGCACCCCAAGGGGAGCCCCATGTAGAGAGCATTGCAATAGTCCAGGCGGGAAACGAGGGCTTGAGTGACTGTGCGTAGGGCGTCCCGATCCAGAAAGGGGCGCAACTGGCGTATCAGGCGAGCCTGTTGTTATCTTGCTGTATATTACAATTTTGGTTGTAAGCCTATACAACAGAATATTGCAAAGAACCATTTATCTGATAGCAATTTTAAACTGTTACAAATTCAAAAAACAGTGCCAATTTGCATTTTTCATTAGTTTTAGATAGGAAGTGCAATGCAAATTGTGAAAGAGGAATTTCTTATGATTATTTGTTTCTCCATTATTTGTCACATTTTGTGTTGAGAACCAGGAGAACTTTATTTTTCCCACAGATAAGAAGTTATTGTGTCCTATTGCCAGAGACATCTTCAATAGAAAACATTTATTGCATGTTGTATCCAATATAACCAATTAGCAACTGTCTGTCAATTATATAAATGAATATATCCTTGTTTACCATGTAAGTGCCTGCAGTGAAAAGCCTCACTCAATTGTATATATGTTGTGGCTCACATGGAAATGATCACATGCAATTCTGACTTACCACTGCAGACAATCATACTCTAAGCACAAAGACCAAATCTTTACTTAGGCCACTAGAATGATTAAGTGGGAAAGGCTGTAACTCATGACTTGGAAGTTTCCATCATTTATTACATCAAAACAGGGCTAAGGTAAAGCAGCTATTTCTGGCTGGCTTTGTCATTTTCTGTATGGGTTGAAAACTGGTTTTGCAACCCATGCAACATTTCCTGCCTGCTATTGATCATTTTTCTATCCTTTGTACTCAGTTATTTATTTTCTTATAATGACTCTAAATGGGACATTCAACTGAACTGAGTTACAGTATTTTAATTTACAACAAATAAACATAAGGTTTCATTAAATTCAATTGACAATGGAGAAATTAGAATTTTTCAGGGAGAGAAGGTAACTGACAAAACTGGATTTGTTACTCTGCGTTTTAATATATTCCTCATATGATCAACAGCTTAAGATGTTTCAGACTGAGGGAAGTCAGAACCCCAGAGAAGGAAATATTAAAAAGGCAGAAAAATATATTTCCTCAAAAAGGATTTTTAAAAGCAGATTTTTTCAGAGGAAGTATTTTTAATATAAATCTTATGTTGAACAATTCCAAACACATTTCATGAAGTACTTAAAATCCATTATAATGGTAGAATTGAATTCATTATCAGAAAAATATATAGAGTTGCTGTTGCACATTGTTCAATACACACACACACACATCACAAATGGAATGACTAATCATATATAATACATGAAATATAGTTTTATTATTAATATATTAATTTTATATAAAATAATTTGATGCACCTTAGACACTAATATTTATATTACAACTGAAAACAGAGCATAATATAGCCCTTTGGCTTTAAGAGATAGGATAAATACATATTCAAATCTTAAGGCAAATTAAAGAACTAAGAAGTAGAAACTTTCAGCAATACTATGGTTGATTTTTTTAACAATTACATTTTAAATATTTTGCTTTCTAGCTATCTATAATTTTTTTTAGCTGTTTCTCTACTTCTTCCACAAATCCTGGGAAGTGTTGATCCAATAAGCACAAGCGAATAAAGCTGCTTAAATCTTCAGTATTCCATGTGGATTTTTGATATGCAAGAGGAAGTTGATCATCTGGTATCAGCATACACTGCCAAAGAGAACAGAATAGTCAATTTTCTTTTAAAATTCCTAACAATTTAAAATAAAATATATTTTGCCGATTTTATTTAATCAACATGGATTTGCTACCTCCCTCGGAGACATAAATTGTAGCTAAATTTACTTGTTTTTATTAGTAAGAATTTCTAATGTGTTCAATCCCAATAAGGTTTCTTTGTCTTGATATTTAATTTACCATTCTGGACAATATTCATCCAGTTTCCAACTGTAGAAAGTGTGCATTGCTTGTTCAGAGGACCCTGGAAGAACCAAATTATCTGGAACCCTTTTAGTCAAGGTTTGGGCCTGGATATGGGACTGAGAAGGCATTGATTGCACTCACAGCACAAGCAGAATGGAGGTGATTCATCCATTCTTACTTGGTTCTTGACCTTGCGGTGGCTTTCGAAACCATCAATCATAGTATCTTTCTGAACTGGCTCTGGGAGTTGGGGGTGCACAGCATGATATTGAGCTGGTTCTCCTTCCTTCCTTCCTTCCTTCCTTCCTTCCTTCCTTCCTTCCTTCCTTCCTTCCTTCCTTCTTCCTTCCTTCCTTCCTTCCTTCCTTCCTTCCAGGTGAGTTCCATTTGGTGTTAATGAAAGGACATATTCAGCCAGTGACTTCTCCTTCATATGGTGCCTCAGGGTTCAGGAATCTTTTCCCTTCTATTTAAATCTATATAAAGCGACTGGGTAAGGACATCCAATGGTTTGGGGTGAGTATGTTACATGATGTTGATACTGCAGAGATTCTATCTTAATATCTGAAGGCTATGGGGCCTGCACAAAATGGAGGATGGATTTTTAAGAGTATGTGTTAAAATATCTCATTACCCACCGTTTTATTAACCATTATTAACTGGCTGGAATGGAACCTCTATAAATAACAAGAGCCATTTCTTTGTGGATTTTCATTTACAAATTTTGGTTCCATCTTTAAATGTTTTCTGTTACAAATATGAAATACCTTAAAAGTAAGAAACCTTTGGCTTCTAAAAAGTTATACTTTTCTACAGTAACAAATTAGACTTTCATTTCTACTAGATAAATATTAGAAATACCTGGGCTAGCTCTGCTATAGACATTGTTCCATGTGTTGGAGATATATTTGTAACCTAGAAAGGGTTCAAAATAAATTCATAAAAGATACAAAATGCTACCATAGGCCATTAAACAATTGGAATATTTCTACTTTATTTTCTTTTCTAGAAAATGCATATACTCTAGTAAATAAAATAAGAGATAATAGTTGTATTCCATAATATAAGAATAGCAAAAGAAATATACTTGGAATTTAAAAGAAACTATAGAGAATTTTATCAAAAGTTTTCAATGAACACATTATATAGGTTGGCATTCACTGAAATTTGGCCCTCATGCTATAAAATTGTGCATGTGTGCGTACACACATGTACACATATCTACTGTACATGAAATATAATATAATTTTAAAATGCATTCAAGAAATCTGTTCATTCCTAGACTGGCTGAGAACAAATAATTTCAGAACAAAACATTTTGGTTAAATAATTTTGCTGTTTTCATAATAAACTATTAGACTGTGTCAACATTGCAGCACATATTTTTTTTCATTTCTTTGCCCAATCACTTCCACATAGAGTACATTCACCAGCTTACGGTATCTTGTAATGGGACATTTTGTTCTGTATCTTTCATTTGACTTTCATCAGTGAGAAGCAGACAGTGGCTTTGGTGTAATTCCTGCCTTATTGCATCTGTCACTTGAACTGGAATATACTCAGCTAGTTTCTGCATACAGCTATGGCAATGCTCTTCTGCCTCGGTTTGGGAGTCTCCAGTAAATTGTATACGAAACATACGATGTTTGCTCTAAGTTGAAAATAAAAACTAAATTTCATTATTGCTGCATATTAGTACTTAAACATTTGTTAAATTAATGCCTATTACATATTTCAGCTTTATTTAACTAACCTTTTCTATGTGATCTAAAAAACTACTTGCATTTCTAACCAATAGTTCACTTTTTAGATATTATCTTTTTAATGTTTTCTTGTTGATTTGGTAATTCCTTGATTTTATTCATAATGCATCACTACTGCTTTTATTACATTTTAACTATTATAGCTAAGGTAGCATTTTGTTCAAACAAATATCTCCATCTTCATGAGATGTCACTGTGCATCTCATGATGACCTATATATGATATATTACAAAAATCTGGTCCATACAACTCCCCACCTGAACACTAAAAAAGGCATGAAGCTAAGAATAGAAGACAGAATGTTAAAAATGAAAGTAACATAGCATCTAGAATTGTGGGAAAATCTGGCCTTGTAAAATTACATCTTAAAACAAATTTGTAAGAACCTGCCACAGCAGGTCCCTCAGGAAAGTAAAAGTCTTGACTCCATTAAGGTTGATGAAAAGAACTTTTACTGAGAGATAGTGGATGCAGAGAAGTCAGGCGGAATCTGTAGGTCCCACTCAAAGTGCAAAGCAATTCTTTTGTTTTCCCCAAACCCAACCCCCTGACCAATCCACCGGCAGCCAATATGATGCTATGTTATGAGAAAACTGAGGTACTGGGTAGATAGCAAATCACTCTCAGGGCACGACAGCCTTGGAAGGAGTCTGTTTCTTCTCCGAAGACAATCCCGCTCAGATTCCCAAGCGGTTACAGCAAAAGCGAAAGCATGCAAGGAATGCCAGAAACCTCCCTCCCTTTCCAAAAGAATGGCAGGAAACCTGCATGATGGACCTGACAAAATGATGCAAAATAATCAGAACACAAAAATACAAATATTCTACATGATTATGTGGTAAAGATAAATAATAGTTTTAATGGACTATTTTTGATAAGTAGGATAACTGAAGAATTTGGGATAGCATTCATGATATCATTAAAGATGATACTCTTTAAAAAAGTGTCCCAAAGCACAAGAAAGCAAAATGTTTGCTAATATACTAAAAATAACTGAAGAGTATCTAAAAGCATAAAAGTAGAGGAAACTTTGCTTAATTAAACCCTCAACTGGGAGAATGACAAGAATAACAAGACAGAATAAATAACTGACACAACAAAACCGAGGAGAATCATAAAATGGGAAGACAAGCAGGATGATGCAATAAGGATATTATGAAAATCAAAGAAGATTTGAATATAAAAAAGGAATGATAGAATGCAAAGAAAACAAAGATATAGTGACTAATGAAGATATAAAAAGAAGAAATTGTAAGATTATATGGAAGAACTATACAAAAAGATTGCAAAACCAAAGAATGAATCAATGAACTATGTGTCTGACAGTCTGAAAAGTGAAGTTAAATGGGCTCTTGAAAATACTACTAATGACAGTGCTTTAGGAATTGATGACATAAGTCAGATAAATTTAAATCTTACAAGATGATGTAATTAGAGAGTTTTTTTGTACTTTATAAGTGGATATAAAAAACATACCAAATGCCAAGAAAGTTGAAAAGAAAAGATATTCCAATATAACCAAAGAACAGTGCTAAGTGTTAACACTGCTAATTGTTTCAATTACAAAACTGTTGAAATTATTTCACATACTCATTAATTTTGCAAGCCAGACTTAATAAATGGAACGCTAAACATGCAAATGTTGCAAAGGGTATAAATAGGATTCAGGAAAGGTAGTGCCCACTGGAAAAAAAATCCTAGTATTTAAAAGAAAAGCAAGGGAATTTTTAAAAAGTAATTAATTACATAAAAGCTTTTTATTGTATTCACTGCATCAAACTAAGGACAACTATTAAAAATATGATTCATTTATGTATAGAAGAATTTTTATAATGACCAAAAACAGGGAAAATAGAATGTAGGACAACTAAGCAGTCCATAATTGGGAAAGAATTATGCCAAGGTTGAATATTCTCACCATATTAATTTAATTCAATTTCAGAGACTTGTGAGTTAATCATTGATCTATAATGCCTGAGAGGTAAGGCTATCAGATTTGAACTTCAAAAATCCAGACAACAGTGTTTCATGGATTTCTTTGCTGCTATCTAAAGGTCATTCATTGCAGTGTAAACTGATAACTCTCTCTCTATATATAATACTATATATTACATTATATACTATATATTACATTACAACTGGAAAATAAAAATTTCACTTTGGTATGCCCTGATCTCTTAAATACAATGGTACCTTCTTTTAGGTTCTGCTCAGAATAAACTTCGCAATGATCTTTGGGAAACATTGAGCAACCAGAAACTTCAAATTTCAGAGCCTGAACATTAGTCTTATCCACCACTCATTTAATGAACATTTGAAGTTACGGTGGTACTGAAAAAATAACTTTAGGGCCAATTTACAACCATTTATGATGTTCACAACATTCCTCAGTCATGCCATTATAGTCAGTACACATTGTTCTGTGCCTTACCTGTTTCTTTTTCTCCTCCCTTCTTGGAGAGCAGAAGGATTGAACAGGAAGGGATTGCAAGAAAGTAAGCTGTTTAGTCATCAAAAGCAATATGGCTGCACCAACAGCTGGGGCTGGGAGCTATGCTATGCAAACAGTTACAGCACTCTTTTGAAACCTCTTCTCCAATTTTTCCATTTGTGGAGTGGGATGGAGGGGGAAGGCAAGCAATTTCTGTAATCTCTCTTTTGCCTCACCCTTTTACAATCTACCCTAGAGCAGATAGATTGGAAAGAGATTGCAAGAAAGTAAACTGTTTGTTCTACATATCAAAAGCAAAAATTCATTGCTTTCCATATGTACAAAGCAGTAAGCAGAAACCCAATTCTTAACTGAGGACTATCTGTATGAAAGTACAGGTTTTACATCCAAAGATAGCAAACTAACACAAAAAGAAAGAAAAGCTCTAGTACATCCAAATATACCTGCATAGTATGGACATCTCAAGCTTTTACAAAAGTTTTCCTCACCAGGCATCCTTATTCTGCTCCAAACCTACATTGCAACTTTGCTATTACTGTACAATACAATGATACAAGAATCTTGTTCAGAATTTTAAGGTACTTAAATCATACATATTCCTTGACTAATTTTAGTATATGAAAACAAGTCTAATAGAATGAGGAGGGAAAGAATAACCAGACCAACTTTCAGAAGAATAATTCAATGAAAAACATAAATGAAAAAATATTTTAAGTAAAATATTGACATATGAATAAGCGTACCTTTAATTTTGAACCAACTAACATGCAATCTGCTTTTCGTACCACCTTTAACCACTGAGAAGCACCAATTAATGAAAATCCTTCCTGAAATAAATTGCAAAATTTATGCACAGATGGGGAAGCTCTGAAACTCAGGAATAATTTAAGTGAAATAATATTGCTGCAATCCTTGGAATTGTGAATATATAATTTAGTAATAAATTTAGGAAAATTAGTAATAAACTTTTTAAAAAGAAATACATTATAAAACCTGGTGAAATGATATTTTCTATCATAAACCAAAAATTATGTGCCACAATTTTAATATATTTTATTATTATTTATAATTTTTCAAAAAGGGCTGAAGATGATGATGATGGTAATGATGATGACAATGGACAAGTTGCCTATTTCACAAGGCTATTTCAATTTTCTATTCCTTACACTAAAAACTATACACTTCAAAACATTTTAATGAAAGTTCACATTCTCAGGATGCATAATGACTCTGCTTGAATAATAAAACTTTGGCAATTGCCTTGTACATCAATGGTTTTTTATTATAAATGGTCAATTTTCATGCTTAGTTTCAGGGAATTAGTGACAGTGTTCTGGACCGGCCAGTTAGATGAGAACTGTATGTTAGAATGTTTGGCATTTAAAGGGTTAAGCACTATCTCCTTAAGAGATGGCTTATGGGTAATGTAGTTTTAGCTGTTCAGTGAATCCTATGTTAACAAGTCAGTGGGAGGGGTTACTAAGTTCATCACAGGATATCCCGGCTACGTGCCAGCTCGTGTTTGTCTTTGTGTGAAACCAACCATGCCGCACGCATGGACATCGTCTATAACCTGGTTACCTCCGGACCTGGTTACCTCCGAGACCGCCTTCTGCCACAGATTACCTCCCACCGGCCGATACGCTCCCACAGAGAGGGCCTCCTCAGGGTGCCGCCAACCAGACAGTGTCGGTTGGCGACCCCCAGGGGGAGAGCCTTCTCTGTCGGAGCGCCCACCCTCTGGAACGAGCTGCCCCCAGAGATCCGGGTGATTCCGGATCTCNGTTTCAGCAGGCAGGACTGGCCTAGGGGGTATTTTAATTGGTTTTAACAAAATTTTAATAGAGCGGCCAATTCAAATATTTATTCTTAATTATTTTAGATTTGTATTTGGTATTTATGTGGGATTGTTTTAAACTGGCTGTAAGCCGCCCTGAGTCCTCCGGGAGAAGGGCGGGGTATAAATGAAATAAATGAAATGAACCAGGCTAAAGTGAATATGGAGAAATTACTGATTTTACCCACGAAAATAGACAAATGTACAGCATCCAGATGAAACTAGAGAATCGTGAGTTCTGCCAAGTATTCCTGGAATAAATATTTGTTTTATAACCATCTTCGTTGAGTTGTCCCTGTATGGTCTTGAATTACAAAGCATCTTAGTTCAGGATACAGAACAGACAGGTAATAATATATTTACAGGCTAGATTTTTAAAATGGTTTATATTTATCATTTGGTTTACTAGTTTCATCTTTTTTTGTAACACTATCCAAATATAATGAATTTGTGTTAAAGGTAATGCTTAACTAGATAAAACAAAAATACTCAGGTATAGATTGTTAATCTTAGTAACCCTTGATAAGGTACTTCTCTTCCTTTTCCTCCTCATTTTTCTTTCCTTTTAAAGCTAAAGTTAAAGGTTTCCCCTGTGAGTTGTGTTTGACTTTAGGGGGTGGTGCTTATCTCTGATTTACATCCAAAGAGCCAGCATTGTCTAAAGATGTTTCCGTGATTATGTGGCTGGCGTGATTATGCACTGAAGGCACACAGAACATTGTTACCTTCCCACCAAAGTGATACCTATTTATCTACTTGCATTTAGAATACATGCTTTCAAACTGCTAGGTTGGAAGGAACTGGGGGAAGTAACGGAATCTTACTCCATCACAGAGTAATTAGGTCTCAAACTGCCAACCTTCCAGTCAACAAGCTTAGCATCTTAACTGTTTGGCCACCCCGTTGTTTGTGAAATTTTGTTACAGAATTATGACAGAACTTTGAAATAAATTCTACCTCATCACTGGATGAACAATTGTGCAATATTTTGTTGACTGGTTTTTGGATTATGGTTTGTGTATAAATTCTATTCATATAAGTTCTATTCACATAAGTGCTAACAGTGCCTAGGAACTATGCTGACTTAATTCACTTATTAGGGGAGACTGTTTTAATATTCCTTTAATGAAAAACATTATACCTATGAGAGAGGATATGTTGAAGAAACAAAAATATATAAAAGTTAATATGTCAATAGTTACCAGTACTTCTTTTCCTCTGGAAATGAAGAAATGGCCTGAAATAACTATACTGAGAACAAGAAAGCCAGATTCTTCATTTGACTCCAAAACCTTTTAAGAAAGAGAATCTGTCCTTAACATGATGAAAATATAAAAGAAGTGGTTTCCATAAAATAAAAGCATGTTTTTTTCTTTAAAAATTGCATACAAAATATGTTTATGTTGGATATCTATTTACAAGAAATAAATATAATTGTATTCATGATTATAAGCAAGGAAATAAGGAATAAGAATGTAATAATTTAACATACTTAGTTTTATCAGGGTATAGAGAATTTGTTCTGTTCTGTTTTCAGCTAGGATTATTTTCTCTGAAATTTCCTCTATATTTTAATACATTATTTTTTGTAAGCCACTTTGGATATCTTGTTTGGACTAAAAGAGGTATTATGATTTTTTTTACAAAAAATGCTGCTATATTCTGCAATTCTAGATATTTAGTCAAACACAGAGGAAAGACAACTAAGCTTAAGAACATAGGAAATATTATACTGAGACAAAGAAATAATTGAATTCAGCATTCATTTTTGCACTTCAGACAAAACTAGAGATGCCAGATTAGGGATGCAAAATTCTGGATGATTACTAGATGGCAGATATTATCTCTTTTTATTCCATCTAGCAAACATAGCTAAATATGGAGTATGTGTCAGAAGAAACTTACAAACAAAACTTGACTATCATTCATGAAATTTTAATTTTTAGGAGCTGAAACAAAATGAATTTCTAGATGATGACAGATCAAATACATAGCAAGTCCTAGCATACACCTCCTGATCTAGAAGATGTGCTGTCTACTATAATGTAAGATGTGGGAAACTATGAGTTGTTGAAAAATATGAAAACAGCACATATTATGATGTACTCACAAACATTTATATATTCTAAGGAACAATATATAATTCTGAGACCTAATGAATCCTTCTTCAAAGAAAGATTTGCTTCTGGGACAGTTCTTATATTAATTCAATAACATGTAATTTCTCCCTCAAGACACAATGAATTCAGTTTACCTTCCAAGATCCTGAAGCAGTGCCCAAAGCTCCAGGCATAAATCGGCCATAACGCCGAAGTGGCCACTCTACAGCATTCAAGCAGGAAGTATCCCGTGACTGTTCTGTCATTTGGTCTAAAAGTGGCTGGTCTACTTCAGACCATGAAACTGAATCATAATTATTTAGTATATGAGCATTACTACTCCCTGTTGCCATTTCAAATTCTTCACAGAAAATCACTTAATATCTGGAAGGGAAAAATAAGTATGAAAAAAAGATTTAGTCAATAAATCCCATGAACTCCTTTTTCCTGTTTATTCAGAATTTATTTATACAGTTAGGCACATTCTTACAAGAATGAGCTTGGACTAACTCTACTGCACTGAGGCAGGAAGAAGTATCCCATGATAATCTATGCATGGATGTGTGCAATATATATATTTAGTTTCTTCTTATGTGTATTCTATGACTCTCACTTTGTTCCATAATTTCAGTCTTCTTTCCATATAAATGCATATATATCCTTCTTGAAATCTAATTGACAAAATCATCACAAGAAAGCAATTTCTTGAGAGCAAGAATACCTGTGTGATAAAGTATGATGATTCAAATTCATTTTTTTTTTCATAAGATCTAGTTGTCTTTAGGATAGGAAGCCTCTCCTAAACACAACTTGCTGCCACAATGGACAATGAGGAATCTGTGAGACAGCCATAAACCCATAATATAGCACATGGCCATTATATCCTCCAGCAGTTAAAGTTCAGAGGCATACTGCTCCCGATAACTCATATAAAAAATAACCATTAAGATTAATGGCTATCACTTATTCACCAAAAGTTTGCATATTTCTATTTTTCTGCACATTTCTGCCTGTCTTTGAAAAGCACTAGAGCCCTTTTCAAGTGGTAATGAGGTGTCACTTGTGAATTATAGCAACATATAGAAAGCTATAAAAATTCACTATGGGTGAATTTCCGTGAATTTGATGGAGATCAGGTGCAGGTAAGTTGATTTGTTAATTAAAAGGAATTAAAAATTGGTGGCAAATATTGTACTTATATTTTTCATAATTACAATTTTGGCAAGGAAAAATGATCTATCCATAATTCTTCATTCTAAATGTAGTGAATTATGGAAAATATTGAGGAATTAATAAAACATTTTTTCCTCCTAGAAAATCTTCAATGATAAATGAACTTGATAGATAGATAGATAGATAGATAGATAGATAGACAGACAGACAGACAGACAGACAGACAGACAGACAGACTGACTGACTATTGGTTCTTTCAACAAAATATTAAGCATTATTAAAATTTATTAAAAATGCACCCCAAATATCCATGGGGATTCATGAGAGGCACCATTGAGGAAGCTAGTTTGCCCAATATTATCAAGGGACAAATTTGCTTAAGTTAGAAGGAGCTTTTTGTCTGTGTCAGAAAATTCTGAAAAACCAGTCTAGTAATAATTCCTAAAATCTGATATTTGATGTGAAATTCTCTCTCTCTGTGTGTGTATGTATATACAGTGCTTTTTTTCTTAAAAAAAAAAAAAAGGTGCCGGAACTCACACACGTCCTACAACCCGCCTTGCCTACCCTACAAGGTTCCATCCAAAAAAGGTGCCGGAACTCCGTTCTGGGCATTCTATGAGAAAAAAAGCCCTGTGTATGTATGTATGTATGTATGTATGTATGTATGTATGTATGTATGTATGTACTTACGTATGTACTAGAAATATAAAAACATCACTGAACTCAGGAATAAATATAAAAACAAACTGTTTTATTACTAAGCTTTCATCAGTCCTATGCCGGCATTGTCAGAGTAAAAACTGGAGGTTGGCTAGCCTGCTTATATAGCTGGTTGTTTCAACGATCTGCTCATGGAGCGAGTAATTGGTCCCTCCTTCCTTTGCCCCCTCCTAGTCAATTGTATTGCAGGATAGCCAACCTTCGGTTTTTACTCAGACGATGTCGGCAGAGGCCAACGAAAGCTTAGTAATAAAACAGTTTGTTTTTATATTTATCCCGGAGTTCAGTGACGTTTTTATATTTCTAGTATGAGTGTACCTGGGATTCGAGTTTTTAAGATTATCAGAGACATGTGTGTGTGTGTGTGTGTGTGTGTGTGTGTGTGTGTATCAGTCTGTTCCAGAAGTATATTTTCCTTATGATCTCAGAGTGATAATATATTTTTATAACATCTGTCATTCTAAATTTATTTTATTATTAAATACATATCTCTTTGCACAGACAGATTTTTATGCCAGCTAATCTTGACCTACTAAGCTTGCTGCCAAGTAGGTGCATATAGGTTTGCAGACTTTCTTTACATTAAAAAACATTTCATAATTAAAATGTTATTACAAAACTGGCATTTTATTCCATAAAAATATAATATATAATATAATATAATCATACAGTAGCTAAGGAGCCCTCATAAACCCTCTTTAAATATTTCAAATGTCCATGCAAACACCACCCAGCCACTTCCCTTCCTAGTTTGGTTGAAATATTTTCATGACAGAACTTCTTCAAAGGCATTATCAAACATTGTGCTTTTTAAGTAACATGTTTACAGTATCCAAAACTTTTGTCCCAGCCTTAGAGATATAATATTTAAGATAACAAATCTATTTGGACATATGTGAATTAAACAGCTGGTTTCAAATCCACAGCAATTGTTTCTTTCAAGGTAGCTAAATACTACAGTTGGCCTTGAATATGCCTAATTAGTGGAGTGATGGCAATTATATCTCCTTCTGAAATTATTACAACTTTTGGGAAGTCACATTATTAAATTGTTACTGACATTATTTATTCTTATCATCATTGTTGGATTCTGCCATTACAAGGTATTTTTAAAATTAAATTTGTAGACTGCCTTAGTTCAAATCACTCAGAAAACAATAATGTGTAATTGAAATAGTCAACCATTTCAGAAATAACAACGGAATCACAAACAACACATACAAAAGGATAAGCCAGCTACTGCATTACTCTGCTTCCTGATGCAGACCTGGAGAGGCCTTCTGAACAGTCCTGGAAAGTGAGTCCTCCCCTCAAACAAATCTCTCAGCGTCTGGATTTGTCTCTTTATTTCCACAAGCTGCATTTACAGTCTCCCCTAGTGGCAAAATTGAACAGAGGGTGAATGAAAAAAACTAGTAAACACAGACACAAAAACATACAGAGCAACAGGACATAGTTTCCAGCATGAACCACTTAGGCCAAAAAGCCTCTTGGGAGTTTGTTATAAGATGGGCAACTATAAAATCATTTTTAACAAAGAAAGAGCAGCTGCCTTAAAAATGGAAACTTTGCTATTTTACCTCACCATTGATTGTGAGAGAAACTGAAAAGGGGAAGTTGGATAATTTAAAACAAACCTTTTTCTTAATTTTTCTCTCTCTCAGGTCTTCTTTCTCTTTTAAAATGATGGAAGATTTCAAAAGAGCTTTTGTTTGAGTGGTTATATTTATCAATATTTTAAAAATTAAAATTGAGGCGTTCACCTGAATTATAACCACAGGATGCTTCTGCTCCTCCCATCTGCTTCTCTTGCTGAACTACAGTGCTCCCAGCCTCAACTCATGTGTGCCTTGTACCAGGTCCATTCACCCTGTGCAACACCCCTGCACTTCTTCCCCATTGTTTCCTGCTTAACAACATGTTTTGGATTACTACAATTGGGACTGCCTCGATTGTCATTGCTAAGTGGTGTGATCATGTGACAGCACATTTTATGATTGAATCGCTTAACAAGGGCAACCCCATTAATCTCATATATTAACTACACAAGTATATTCAGGTACAGTACAATAAGTATACTTGTACTTATATTATGCATCTAATGTCTATTCCAAAATGTTATAGGCATAGGAATACCCTTTAACTACTGCAGAGAGAATTAGGTCTAGAATTCAGAAGTGTGTTTGGGACAAAATATGACTGACATGTAAATTTTGTTTTCGCACAGGCACAGTACTACTCAGAACTAAACAAAGAACAAACACATGCAAATTCCAGGACTGTGTTCTATAGGTAAAATTGGTAAAATTTAAATCTTTATATTGGGAAATGTAAAAGACCAGGACTAGATGATTTTTAAATCAAAATTCATGCAAATCAACATTGCTTTATATAATTTTTTTTAAAAAAATTTAAAGTCTATAATTTAAGATCAGAAGACACAGGTGAGAAGCGATGACAATCAAATACAACCAGCTTTAAAGGAAAAGATGATTATATAATAAACTTAATATACAATGAATTATTAAAATATATTAAAGCAGAAATCAGTGTATGATTCAATACATAAAATTGAATTAATGATTAATTTAAAAAAATTGGCAACTGTAAGGGATGAGTCTATGGGTCCAAAAAATAGTGACTCTTCTCATACTGTCCACTTTTCCACATTGTGCTCCAAAAATACTCCAAAAGTTATTATTCAAAGAGTGTGCTTAGGAGACAGAAGAAATCAAATAAATTTCCAGGAAACAAGGATTATGCCCTTCTTATCAGGCAGCCTCAGAGGACTTACAGTACAGTGTTTAGAAAAGGCGTTGTGACCTCTGATTTAAATAAATATTGAATATTAGTTTATTAACTTTTGAATTTGAAGATAATATTGTCAGCTAATCTAAACAGCTATTCTATGAGTTCAGATTTAATATTTATGAAAAGGTTCAATTTAAACACTAGAATACTCTGCTTTCAAATGAGATTCTTATAAATAGGCATAAGGTATAGGGCAGCAAAACACTATTTCTTCCCAGATTTTCTAGGTAAAAGCATGTACATGTTGTGAAGACAAAGGTTCCTGTATCTGTTCACTTTTTTTGGTAATACAGTAGTCCTCACTGTTAGAGTGAGGAAAAAAATTAACAATATTTGCTTCCTCTTATTCTGGACACTTACTGTGTAAATAAAAACTAGACAACAGATCAGGTATAAGATTTTTAATGGACTTTTAAATTTCTGACAGGATTCTTTTTCACATTTTGCTGAAGATCATAAAGGCTAACCTTTAAAACGTTTTCTATGCAATTATGCTCCTCCAAGTAAACATCCCTTCCAAATAGCTTTTACTACTGAATTTCTAAAATATTCATTTCATACTGCATACATAAAATAGACTCTCTCTATAAGAGCCCAACTTAGTTGTATTGTGACATTAGAATAATAATGCTTATTAAAAGTACGGTAAACCTTATTGAGCAGGAGAATGATCAATGTTCTAACTTTATGTAAGACAGCTTATTTTAAAATTTTATTTTATTTTCAAAATAAAGTATTATTAAAATAAGACTGATGAGAAAAAATGAGCTATATTACTGGGAATAATCAACAGTAATGGAGATGAGCCATATGTATTGAAATAAGTTCCATGCCAAAACAGATGGGTTTTTTTTTTTGCTAAACTTTCTAAATACCCTTGCAGTGAGAAATTTCTCAGTGTAGACAAAGTAAACATATGAAAAGAAGCATAACACTCCAGGCTTGTTTCTTCCATTAGGGAAAACAAGATTCTTCAGCCAAAACCAAGTAAGGGTATTTAAAGATTTAAAAACAGACACAAAACAAAACTTTACTCTTAGGAATAAAAATATTGCAATTCTTATAAATCAAAGAAGAAAGTCTAGCAAAGGTCAACATTCAGCTAATTTATTAGCAAGGTCTATGTTTGGAAGCAAATACATGAAAGGGGTCCAAGAGTAAGTATTTTATGAGAAAACAGTCTCAAAGGCCTATCCACTGGAGGTTTTATTCCAAATAAAAAGCAGTTGGGACCTGGACCTGATAGAAATACATGAAATATTAGTTGCAAAAGCACACACAGAAACATGAGATTTCTACTAAATATCCAAAAGCATGTAAACAATAAGAACAAACCTGATAGATGAGGCCATGTGGAATAGAGACAATGCACCAAAATCTCAGACTTGATGAGGTAATCTTCACATTAGTGCCTTTAGATGACTAAAAGGCACCACAGGACATAATCAATCATTCATACAGGCGTAACACTTTATTAGTCCTGATCAAAAGCCCGTTTCTGCATAGGGGAGAGTGAATAAAGAATATGTTCCTTTACAGATTCTTTGCCAGTTCTCAAACTTGACTAAGCCTTAAACTAAAGACAATGTAATGTATAGGGATCCCATTAAAGAGGATTAATTTGTTCAGTGAACAACTTGGAGTCCTGCAGTGACATACATGATAATCACCTATATCCAGACAATGATTTTATTATGCATCACGTTGTATCTTTCAGTAACCATTCTATATTTTTCATCTATTTTATTTCCATAAAATTCAGTTTGATAAAAAGATAAGATTATCTTTCCATGTCAATAAATAAATACTGGTAAGTAAAGCAATAATGATTTTCTTCCATACATGTTCCTTTTTAACTACTTGGTAAGTGAATTTTTTTTTTAAAAAAAGCTTATTTCTATCAGTTCATAATTGTATTCCAAAATATTAGAGCAAAGGCATCTTTAGTGTTAGTGGGGGTTAATAGCAACTGCCCTGTATCAAACAGATTGTACACATTTTTGCTTCTGTTCCAGTGTGTTGGTACAATCTACCTGTTCTTCATGACATAATAAATATTATTATTTTTAACCATATTCTTATGTCTAAATAATGATTTGATGGAACTTTTATATACCCAAATCTTTTGGTTTTGTTTAATTTAAAAAAAATGACAACTGGTAATTACAAAGCAAGGCTTCCTTGTCTCAACAATTATGCATTGAAAGTATTTGTGATGCTTTCAAGAACAAGAAACTAAACTTAATTTAATATGTATTTTGTTAAATATTATTAAAGCGATTGGAATTTTTCTGAATCTAAATCAATAAGAAAACATTGATTAGCAACGCTTTCCAGGATCACAAGTGGCCAGAAAAGATTTGGAAAAAAAATCAGCTGCTGATTGTTTATAATCAAGAATTGGCATTCTCAGCAGGGTAAAGTGACAATAAATAGTGCTGATTTCAGAATCTCAGATTGGTTTTAAAAGGCCTAAAAGTAAATGAAAATAAGCAATCTCTATCTGTAGCACATAACAAATTAGGAATGTAATCTTTACATTTCAATTATAGAATATTTTTGAATTTATATTCATGAATGAGAAATCACATATACGCTAGTTGCAAATTATGGTGAACTAACAGCCATGAAATATATTGTAACTTAATACATGTCAATCTCTCTTGGCTTTTAGCATGGCACTAAAAGTTCCAATAGTTTATGTTATATACTTCATTATTTATTTATAAAATATTGATTTTAGCTGATGAAAAGTAAGTATACATAAACTGTAATACATAAGTATTTTGATAATAACCTGGAGGGGAAATTGCAACCTGGTTACTAGGCTACTCTATGTTGGAAGAGATTGTAGTCTGAGAAAGGGAATTCCTAGGATCTATAGCAATGCCATCTTGCTGACCAGATGTTCCATTTGACTGTGTGACCATTGTAAGTTCTGGCTGTTGCATTTGGGTGTGTTATACACTGTAGGGATACTGTTAGCATACTGACTATTCTATTTCCTAAATCTTTATAAACTATCAAAATTACTAGATTATTTAATTTCTTTTTCTGGAGGATTTTAGTGTTCATACTGAATTTGTCCACTGAGGAGTAGGCCAGTATTTCATGATGACCATGTCTGAACTAGATTTTGTTTCCACACATGCAGCAGAATACATATTGGTATATTCTGTTTTATTAAAGCCAGTAATCTGAAGATGGGTAAGAAGGCCAGATTGTTTCCTTGTTGTCAGACATCTGTTGTCTCTCACTCTCGTGGTGATTCTCAGCACAGAAATGTGGCTAAATTAAATATGCCATTGCCAATGAAGACATAGTATAAGAAATGTACGATATGAAATTTAACAGAGACACAAGAAAAGCGGTTGTTGAGTTTGGTTTAAATTATATAAATTAAGGACCAGATACATTCCACTAATGATTGTCAACTTTGCAATGACTACTGTAACCTTGTAACCATGAAGATTTCATTCTTAATCATGTTTTTGTCCCTGAGAAGTTTCAGCCTGCTTCAGACTTAAAGGACTCTGACAATAGTTATTTAAAATCAGTGTCTTATACATTCCTATACAGAGGTGGATGATTGCTTAAAAAGTCTGAGTTAGACAATCCAAGTGCACTCTTATTGACTATAATCTCAAATGAGTGATGCATTATATTCCTTCATTGTTTACCCACATTATTTGGTAATATGCAACAAAGAATGCTTTCTGAGTTTAACCTGCAAATTTTGAGATTTGCCTAAAGTGAATTAAAGAAATAACTTTAAATTTATGCACTGTTTTCCTTAAATGCAACAATAAAGCACTGTTTTAAATGCTGCAAATGTAGTCTTTAATTAGCTGTAACAAGATCAGCATGCATGCTAATGAAAATGGTATCTAACATGACTATCAACACTTTGGGATGTGCAAATAAATGCCCACAGAATAGATGTATTTCAATTTCTTGAGAACAAAGAATATTTCACCATAACATTGTCGCTGTAAAAAAGGTGTTAATTCAATGCAGATATAAGTTAGACATGTTTATTTTAATGCGGATAGCTTTTCCCAGTGTGAAAAGTATCATTTTTTAAATCTTGAATATTCTACTTTTTGCTCCTGCAAAAGTAGGAGTTATGCCTTTAGTTAGTTGAAAACTTAAAAAGTTTTAGAAATGTTCACTAATTTTATACAACATATATCAATCATATACATACGTCACCAATTTTCATACAAAGGCTGTTTTTGAATGTTGTTTTTAGACAGCTGGAAATAAAAGTTGGCTTTATTATAATACTCATACCCTAAAAATTTTCATTTAAAAAAAAGAATGGAAGGGATTTTGAAAGGAAAAAATGACAAAGAATTGTATTTACTTTTTGTATATTTAACATATTTTATTTTTATATTTTTTTAAAGTGAGTCTAATTTAAGATATGTTTCTCTAAACTTTGAAAACTCTTCTAGCTAACTGGCTATTTGTCCTTAGATTTCAGACAGGAAAATAGACACAAAACATTGCTAATCACAATTAATTTGGTGCCTTCTTGGTGAGTTCAGTGACCATTGGGTTCATGTAATATTTCATAGCAAAACTTCTCATCTTTAACAAGGTTTACTTGTAATGGAAGTCTGCTTTGCTTTTGTAAGTCAGAGTTGATTATCACTTACACTAGATCATGATTGCAAGAATGTCTTATACTTGTGGAAAGTAATGTTTGCAAAGATGCAGATGATATGGCGTATCATGAATCAAATTGGATCATTACAGACATTCTCTTTTTGATATTCAAGGTGTAGTCTTATTTAAAAGAGCGTTAAAGAGGATGTCAGAATTCTATTTATAGTGATTAATGCAATTTCAGCCTTCTAGAATATATGGTAGAAGAGAGAACTTTAAGATAATATTGCACTCTTGATATGAATATCTTTGTTCATAGTTTTATTTTTAAGAAATATGTGAGATGCACTCTTCAAAAATTACAAACATACGACATGAATGTCAAAACTTCTAAATGAAGTTCCTATGAGGAGATCATTAATGAAATTGCCAACAGGCTCATTGTAGAGTTGACATCTAGCTCTCTTGGCCTGCATGAGAACCGACAAACAACAAGAGTGATGGAAAAAGTGATACTTATAATAGTCATGGGTATTCAAAGTGCTGACCTCCATAGGAAGTTGGAAAAAAAATCCTGGAAGAAAGTAATGATAAAGTATTAAGAATTTACTTACTTAAATTTCAAGGCCACCAACCTCCACAATGATTCTGGGATCCACACAATTAAAATATTATTAAAAGAAAACAACAGATTTCAGAGAAAAGGAATACAATTGAATGAAAATAAATATCAAACTGTAGTCACTAAAGCTTGTAGTCTTTGAAACAAAATGTTTAGATTTTAATTCTTTAATTCTGTATTTTTCTTAGATGCCTTGAGCACTTGCTATTGTTGAACCCTAACCCTAACCCTTTGGCATTAAGCAGAACTATCTATCATTTGCAAATGTACCTATTAAGAGCCCTTTCCCATATTCACCATAGTTCGGTTATAGAAGATGCAATTCAAAACTGATATATCTAGTTAAAACCAGGCCATTATCAGGCAATATGTGGCTAGGAAATTCATATTTTTATGCTTTTTTTGTTAAGATTGTTTTCAACATATCATAATATGTAATTAACAGATGAGCAGTTGTATCTACAACCCTTTCAATATTATGAAATGTAAAGGTCAGAGACATATTCAAAACACTTTGCATCCAGATATTTCAACAGTTTCTGGATTACTTCTCTCTTAAAAACCAAGCAAGATCTTCATTTTTTATCACTGAACTTAAAACAGAGGATTAGGGTTATAAGAAAAAATTGTATAGAAAATATAATGCTGTTCAAATTAAGTTTCAGATTGCAGTCTGCAACTAACAATACTGCTACTTATTTCAAGATTAAATCAAATGGACAAAAGTACAGTAATACTTTTTTCTTTAAATTATTTACTTTGCAGCTTGTATCAACATTTGAGGAAGTTTGAAGTCTATTTTGAAATCTTAAATTCAAAGTTTTCCCCTAACTTTTCTTCAGTTTTCCATAATGAAATCTCAGAAACATTTTCTAGGTAAGTACTGCCATCTTGTGGTGATTCATCTGCAAAGCTACCACCCTCCCTCAAATCTCTTGCTAAGCAATAGATCTTGTTTCATTCTGAAAGTTTATGTCTAGACTTCGTGAGGGAAACAAAAATTTAAATTTATTCATTGTAATAGGAAGTAGCTCTTTAATGTCCTTCCCCAAGTTCTTTCCAGATTTATTAGAACTGCAATACCCAGATTATAGTAGTCACTATGTCTATGCAGGGCTTTTTTTCTCATAAAACGCCCAGAACGGAATTCCGGCACCTGTTTTGGATGGAACCTTGTAGGGTAGGCAAGGTGGGTTGTATGAAGTGTGTGAGTTCTGGCACCTTTTTTTTTTTTTTTTTTTTTTTACAAAAAAAGCACTGTGTCTATGTATGCTGAGTCTGCCAAACTATAGAATTTCACCCTTTTCAGATATTGGAGAGATTAAAAAATATAACAACAATAATAAAAATTCATTGAAACTTTAAAATATCATACTGAAGAAATACAAAATAACTATAAGTGCATATTAACCAAGGCAATCCAACATTTATTAATCAGATAAATGCATTGGTAGCTAACAAGTTAAATTTAAGAAACAAATAATTATATAGGGATTTATAGGGATTTTAAAGGGATTTTATAATATTAAACTTAATACAGGTTATTTAATATATATTTTAATTTGGCTTTTAGAGATATCTATTGTATTGTACTGTTTTTATTTACCTGTAAGCCGCCCTGAGTCCCTCGGGAGAAGGGGGGGGTATAAATGGGATTAAATAAATAAATAAATAAATAAATAAATATGATTTATTATGTCTGCTTATTTATTTAAGTCAGTATCGGTGCTACATACATTTCAATAGACTTTAACTTTTTGCTAGTGTTTTGGTTTGGCAGAGTGGCACTTGCTTTGTGGAATAAAATAAAGTATCACAATTCCTGACCTTTCATAGATGTGAGAATGGCACCTACCTAAAACTCTGGAGAGTCATTACCCTTATGAATGAAGGCATTTATTCAATCTGAGTTGAATACATTTCCATTCTTCTTATGCTAAACTTTAGAAATGTCCACTAAAAACAAACCCCTACCTTCACGATGAATAAAGGATCCCAAATAAATCAAGTTATTACAAAAAGCAGTTTCTTCAAATTAAAGCAGAAAATTATGGAAATAAATAAGCACTTGAAGTGCCAACTACATTGAAAAGCAAACCTAATTTGTAAATATTACTTAAAGTTATTAAATTGGGGGAGTTCTAGTAAGTCCTGTGATAATTCAGTGATTAAACAAAAACACGGGCAAAGACGCAGATCCTTTTCTCAGCCTCTCAAATCACTATTTAACAAGAGAAAGTTAGCCTTGGACAAAACGCAATACGAACAAACAACCCCCTCCACTCCTCCCAAAACTAGCTAACATAGTTTGAGCTCAATCCATTCTGCCTGCCAAATTTTCACGCTTGCGCATTAATTCCTATAAACCAGGGGTAGGCAACCTTGGCTCTTTTATGACTCGTGGACTTCAACTCCCAGAATTCCTGAGCCAGCTTGGCTGGCTCAGGAATTCTGGGAGTTGAAGTCCACGAGTCATAAAAGAGCCAAGGTTGCCTATCCCTGCTATCAACTAACCCAGGCGTGGAAATTCATTCCTTGCTTGATACGTCAAAAAGGAGCGCCGACGTCCCCGGCTGCTCGGTCGCAGTAGCGTTTAATCGCCTTGTACTCCCGCGAGAAGTGAGGGAGGTGGAGCTACATTTCAAACAGGTGGCGGGACGTCTCCCCCGTTTCTTGTCTCGGCCTGTGGCTTAAAAACGGGCTTGTCTTTTTGTTTCAGTTTCGGCCGAATTCCGTCTCAGTGTTCCGGACGCCGATGGCGAAACAGCAAAGCCGGGAGCAGGGCATCACCTTGCGGGGCAGCGCCGAGACTGTGGCGGAGTTTTTCTGTGAGTAGCCGGGCGGGTAGGGAGGCAAGCTAGGTTAAGAACGTGAGCCAGCTCGGTCAGAAGACCGGGACCCGCGTCGTTCCTGCTCCCTTTCTGCTCTGCGAGGCTTATTCCCCGGGATGGCGCTTGACCACAAGTCCTTTTGCTCTCGAATAAATAGATGCTCGGGGGCGCCGGATTCGTCCTTTCAGACTCGGGAGGGGGGAGGGAGGAATGACTCCGAGTTGCGGTGGATATAATAATAATAATAATAATAATAATAATAATAATAATAATAATAGTAAAGTTGGAAGGGACCTTGAAGGTCATCTAGTCCAACCCCCTGCTCAGGCAGGAAACCCTATACCATTTCGGACAAATGGCTGTCCAGTCTCTTCTTAAAAACTTCCAGTGTTGGAGCATTCACAACTTCTGGAGGCAGGTTGTTCCACTGGTTAATTGTTCTCACTGTCAGGAAGTTTCACCTATATCCAGACAATGATTTTATTATGCATCACGTTGTATCTTTCAGTAACCATTCTATATTTTTCATCTCTTTTAGTTCCATAATTTTGCATTTTCTATGCAATTATGCGGTGGGGGCTCGTTGCGAGAATGCTGCCCTCGGCCCGTTCTTTTTCCTGACTATCTTTTCCTCGTGCTCCTTCTATAGCTGCGGGTTATCCTTTTTTAGTAACTGCGTCCGACTTAGCTCTAGCAGAATAAGCGCAAAATGCTAGGAATTTAATTTGCCGTATAGGGCAAGAAAAATGTGCCCCGAACAGGGCCTAAAGCAATTTGAAAGAAGTTCACTACTTAATTGTGTATAGGTTTATACTCAAACGTGGAAGACTGTTGTAGGGACGGTAACTTCAGTCTCACTAGGAAAGAAAGAAATAAGCTTAACAAAAATGAATGTGAAGAGCAGATCTAATGGGAATTTGGGACACTCAGTTCTGGGTCTGCATCTTGGCTGCATTTGAGTTCTAAGGCAGTGTTTTTCAACCTTGGAAACTTTAAGATGGGTGGACTTCAACTCCCAGAATTCCCCAGCCAGCAAAGCTGGCTGGGGAATTCTGGGAGTTGAAGTCCACCCATCTTAAAGTTTCCAAGGTTGAAAAACACTGTTCTAAGGCACAGATTTTANCACTCAGTTCTGGGTCTGCATCTTGGCTGCATTTGAGTTCTAAGGCAGTGTTTTTCAACCTTGGAAACTTTAAGATGGGTGGACTTCAACTCCCAGAATTCCCCAGCCAGCAAAGCTGGCTGGGGAATTCTGGGAGTTGAAGTCCACCCATCTTAAAGTTTCCAAGGTTGAAAAACACTGTTCTAAGGCACAGATTTTATTTCTTCCAAATATAGTAATTCGTTGTTAGATATGATGAGAAAGAAAGCCCTAGGATTTGGTGCAATATACAGAATCTGAAATTTTATGTATTATTCCTTGATACAGGTAATCCTCGACTTATGACAATTGAGCCCAAAATTTGTTGTTAAGTGAATTTTGCCCCATTTTGCCCCATTTCTTGCCATATTTGTTAAGTGAATCACTGCAGTTAAGTTAGTAACACGATGTCAAGTGAATCTCGATTTCCCATTGACCTTGCTTGTCAGAAGGTCATAAAAGGGGATCACACGCCCCCGGGATGCTGCAATTATCAACCGTTGCAGCATCTCCATAGTCACATGATCAAAATTCCGATGCTTGGCAACTGACTCATATTTCTGATAATTCCAGCATCCCGGGGTCGTGTGATCCCCTTTTATGACCTTCTGACAAGCAAAGTCAACGGGGAAGCCAAATTCACTTGACAATCGTGTTACTAACTTAACAAGTGCAGTGATTCACTTAACAAATATGGCAAAGATCATAAAGTGGGGCAAAATTCATTTAACAACCGATCACAAGTCACTTTTTCACTGCCATTGTAACTTTGAATGGTCACTAAATGAACTGTTGTAAGTCAAGGACTACCTGTATATGCAAAGCAACCATATACCTAGTGCAGTGGCTAAGGCACCAGTCTAGAAAGCAGAAAACAGTTCTAGTCGCATCTTAAACATGAAGCCACCTGGAACTCTAGGAACATTCTTATCTTTGGGGAATGTTATTCCAGAGGATGAAGGCTGCAACAGAAGTCACACTTCCTAAGTCCCACAAGATGGCAACGTATATTGGAAGGGACCTAGAGAATACCCATGGATCATATTGGGCAGGCAGAAACAATTTTTGAAATAAGCAATCTCTCAGATATACAATCTCTATGCCATATGTAATAAACACAGTATTTATAGCCTGAAGTTGCCAGATTGGGGAAGACTTAGGTAACAGACAAAATAAATATTAAAACAGAGGTCCCCAACCTTTTGGGCACCGTGGACCGGAGAATGTGTGGTTTTGTGTGCTGACTGCATCCCACGGATGGGGCTTTGCTTGTTTGTGCGGACGTGGTCCATGGACTCGGGGTTGTGGATCCCTGTATTAAAACAACACAATGGTTATGAATAGTAGACCATCATAAGGTCTCAAATGCCAAAATAAATAACTTTTTCAGCCATGTATCATTTGTATTAAATTTTATACCTTTGAGCTTGCTAATGTTAATTGACATAATGCTTTATTATAATACTTCTTTTTAGATAAGATACAGTACTGTCTGTATATTTTCTTCTTTTAGCCTTTGGTATCAACAGTATTTTATATCAACGTGGGATATATCCTGCTGAAACATTTACAAGAGTTCAAAAATATGGGCTTACCATGCTTGTTACTGCAGACTCTGAACTTAAAAATTATCTGAACAATGTTGTAGGACAACTGAAAGGTATGATTTTTTTTTTAATCAAGGGTCAACAATTTTCAGATGTTCTGCAATGCTTAAATGAAGCTACAATATAACAGGCATAATACAAAATGAATAAGAAAGCACAAGTAATTAAGTATACTTAGATACTGATTTTTAAAATATGGGTCATTTAACTTATCTATTGCATTTTCCATATAATCCACATTGTAAGGTTAAATGGTAGTGTATCTGTTCAATCCTAGATCTGTTTTTACTTTGGAGCACTTTTGTATTTTCTCAAAGTTCGCTATCAATTCATTTGCTCACATTTTACTCCACTAATTATGTGCCATCGAGTTATTGTCGACTCTTAGCATTGATATAATTTTTTCATAACAATCTACTTTAACCTGGTGTTTCAGCTGCTCCAACTGTGTTCTCATTGCTGTTGTAACTGCATCCATCCCCTTGCTGCTAATCTCTTCTCTTTACTTCCACCCTTACCAGCTTTAGAATCTTCTCGTTAGGTCTTTGCATGTGTCTGAAGTAGAATAATGTCTGTATGTGTATGTATATTTCTCAACTCATTTTATCTATGATTTATCACTTGGTGCTTGTATGTACACTGAGAGCTTATGCACTGGAGACAAATTCCTTGTGTGTCCAATCACAATTGATCAATAAAATATTCTATTTCTATTCTATTCATTGCTTTTTGTTTGTATTACTATTTTTCTCTGTTTTTGACTAAAAATCTACAAACCAAAAAAGGTAAAGCTTCTTTGCCCACTTTGTCAACTACTCATAAACAAGGTTTCTTGATCCATAGAGCAGGCATATCACTGAAGGATATATCTAAAACATTTGCTCTTTGCTTTCCATCTGCATTGCTCTAGGCATCTCATCAGCCTTTTCCTTTGGTAAAGCTCACTGAAAATCAAGCAGTCCCCCAAGGTCTAAACCAGGGGTAGGCAACCTTGGCTCTTTTATGACTCGTGGACTTCAACTCCCAGAATTCCTGAGCTAGCATAAAAGAGCCAAGGTTGCCTACCCCTGGTCTAAACTAAGAAGAGACTGCTCAGGAAATCTCATCTATTGTAATGTAGTTGCCTCTGAATTCCAGTGTATGAACACACAAATAGCAGGCTTACCTGCCTTGTTTTTCATTTGTCCTCAGGAAATCTTCCACTTCATCTCAGATATTTGGGATGGACCATTTTAGCCATTCCCTTCATCCCAGAGTCAAGCAATGCAATATTACGTATCAGTATAGGACAATGGTCCAACTATATCAGGGGATAGATAAGAATGTCTTGTGTTGTATTTTGAATTTTCTCTGCTACTTGGCATACTAAGCCATGGTTTGTTCGTTTATACAAGAGTGACACATAAGGTGTCCATGTATTTGACAGTTTCTAATATGTAGAATTCAGGCAACTAACTTCTTGCTTTTCTTAGAATGGCTCTTTGAATGCCTTGTTCAGAGGCTAGTGGTAGTGATCTCTAGTAAGGAAACCACTGAAGTTCTTGAAAGATGGCAATTTGACATTGAATGTGACAAAACTGCAAAAAATGAAAAGTAAGTATATTTGTTTCCAACAATGGGTTGTTTCCCCCCCCCATTATTTCTTATTCTAAGTTCTTCTTGCCACCTCATAAGTACATAGCCAGCCCAGCCCATGTTACAGGCTTGGCTTTACTGATGTTTCTAGCATTATTCAGGTCTTACATAGATCCCCACTCAGCAGAGCATTCTTGTTCACTAATTGGTGTATATCTCTGTCTTACTACCAGAGTAAAGATCTTAAAGCTATTTCACAAATATTGACATCTGTTATCAGTTGTACTACCTGGTTTTTGTCTCAATAATAGCACAGAAAGAGTGTTCAGAAGAAGAGAAATAACACATTGAATTCATTGAATGCTGAAACCAAAATGTGCAGTTATTAGATTTAATATTAAGTTATTAGATTTAGCTGTAAAGCTTATAATTGCTACAGATGGGTCAGATAATTTAGAAGAAGTACAGAAAGAACAGACCGCAGTGCTTGTCTGAACTTCTTATATGGGATGTTAATCATTTATGAAGTTAGTTTATTGTGCCTGCAGTCAATTAATATTAGTGATAAGTAATACTTCTGATTTATATTTGACCTTTTACATTGAGAACTTTTAATTCCTATTTTAGTGCACCAAGGCAGAAATCTCAGAAAGCTATACAGGATGAAATCAAATCCATTATCAGACAAATAACAGCTACAGTGACATTCCTTCCTTTGTTAGAAACTACCTGTAAGTAATATTGTAATATTCACATGCACTAATTGTAATTCTCACAAAAAATTCCATATGGGATGAGTCCTGTAATCAAATGCCTGGAAACCAGCTGAGCTAATACAAAGCTGATTAAAGTTGCAATATTTATTTGTCATGTTTTAAGTTAGCCGCCTATCTGACAAGTAATTCTAGGTGGCATACATGGGCAAGGGACAATGGAAGAGTTCAAGAATTACAATTTGGTGGTTTCCCATGATTTATTAACTGGGGTCACATCATAAATCAGGATTTTTAATTATGGTTTACTGAACAAATCATAACTGACTGGTTCTTTTGTTACTGTAAGCTATACATGTTTAAATGTTTATTCCAGATTTGTGCAAATGTAGCAAAATAATTATTCATCTGTGCTTCTTCCAGGTGCATTTGACTTGCTCATATTCACAGACAAAGAACTGGCTGTTCCAGAAAAGTGGGAGGAGTCAGGACCACAGTTCATTAATAATTCTGAAGAAGTTCGTCTTCGTTCTTTTACAACTACAATACACAAAGTTAGCAGTATGGTGGCCTACAAAAAGGACACCTTGCTGTGATTTAGGAAAGAGCATTGTATATGTATATGTACCCTTTTGTAAGATTCCTTATCCAATAGTAATTAAGGTTCTTTCAAAATACCAGCTTGATTATCTGAACTGAAGCATCATCTTGTAAATATACATTAAGACTAGAATCCTGTCCTTTCAATATTACAACTGAATTCTCTCAGTGGTTTCCATGTAATAGAATGTATAATGTAAATGTCATTTTTATTAAAAAAATAAATACACATAGTTTTTATTTGGTCTTGTCATCTTAATTAGTGAAGTAATTATTTGTTTGAAGTGAAAAAACTGTATTACAGATAAACTATAGCAGTGGTGGCGAACCTATGGCACGGGTGCCAGAGGCGGCGCTCAGAGCCCTCTCTGTGGGCACGCGCGCCGTCGGCCCAGTCCTAGGCCTTCAGCTGGGTTTTATAAAACCTTTTTGCTTTAGGCCTCCGCCGCCGTGTGCAAAAAAAAACAAAAAAAAAGGTTCAATCAGTCAATTTCAACTTCTCACGGGGAAAAAAAAAGATCTTGAAAAGTTGGAATTGATTGATTGAACTTTTTAGTCCCACCCAGTCTGCCATTACCACCCCACCCAATGGGCCACACCCAGCCAATGGGCTGCACCCACCCGGCACCCGACGATGCATAAGTGGGTTTTGGGTTGCAGTTTGGGCACTCGGTCTCTAAAAGGTTCGCCATCACTGAACTACAGTCGCATGAAAAAGAAAGTACACTCTGAGTTCTATGGTTTTACATATCAGGACATATAAAAATCATCTGGTCCTTAGCAGTTCTTGAAGTAAATACAACCTCAGATGAACAACACATGACATATATCATGCCATATTTTATTTTACAAAAAGAAAGCAAAACTGGAGAAACCATCTGTGAAAAACTAATATACCCTTACTGTTTCCTTAGATACGGAGAGGCGAAGTAGTAAGGTGCTAATCTAGTGCCCTTGATCAATTGATCATCCTCAGCAAGTGTAACTACCTTTATAAAAGCTGAAGTTTTAGAAGTTTGCTGGTCTAAAAAGACATCAGCAATGATCGTAGAAAAGCAGTTGTTGCTACCCATCAATCTGGGAAGGGTTGTAAGGCCACTTCCAAACAATTCAAAGTCCATCATTCTACAGTGAGGAAGATTATTCATTCACAAGTGGAAAACATTCAAGACAGTTACCGATCTTCCCAGGAGTGGACAATTTGGCAAATTCACCCCAAGGTCAGACCATGCAATACTCAA
This sequence comes from Protobothrops mucrosquamatus, assembly GCF_001527695.2. Taxonomy (NCBI): domain Eukaryota; kingdom Metazoa; phylum Chordata; class Lepidosauria; order Squamata; family Viperidae; genus Protobothrops; species Protobothrops mucrosquamatus. Next base: position 218,307 of record NW_015387034.1, read on the forward strand.
GAGAAATTGCAAAAAATCCAAACGTTACATCTCAGACTCTACAGGCCTCAGCATGTTAAATTTTAAAGTTCATGACAGTACAATTAGAAAAAGGCTGAACAAGTATATGATTTATTTGGAAGAGTTGCCAGGACAAAGCCTTTTCTCTCCAAAAAGAGCTTGGCACATGGTTTAGGTTTGCAAATCATAAGACTTTTGGAACACTATCCTTTGGACAGAAGAAACCAGATGTTTGGCAAAAACCAAACAGCGTATCAACAGAATACAACGCATCTCATATCAAGCATGGTGGAGGGGTGATGATTTGGGCTTGTTTTGCAGCTACAGAACCTGGGCACGTTACAGTAATTGAGTCAACCATGAATTCCTCTATATACCAAAGTATCCTAGAATCAAATGTGAGGCCATCTGTCTGACAGCTAAAGCTAGTTTGACATTGGGTCATACAACAGCATAATGATCCCAAGCATGCCGCAAATCTGCAATAGAGTAGCTAAAAAAGATGTTCCAAGGGTCCAGTCAAAGTCCAGACCTCAATCCAATTGAAATGCTGTGGCAGGACCTCAAAAGAGCTATGCATAAACAAATGCCCACAAACCTCAATGAATTGAAGCAATGTTGTAAAGGAGAGTGGGCCAAAATTCATCCACAGCAATGTGAGAGACTGATAAAGTCATATAGAAAACGGATCACTTCAGGTTATTGCTGCTAAAGATGGTTCTACAAGTTATTGAATGTCCTAAGGCAGAGGCCCCCAACCTTAGACTGGTTCCATGGAGAGAGGTTTTTCCACGGACCGGAGAGTGCATGGTTTTTGTGCTGCCTGCATCCCACGGATGGGGCTTTGTTTGTGCGGACCGGTTGCTTAAGTTTTTTTACACATGGCTTCTCCATTTTGGCTTTCTTTTTGTAAAATAACTGATGACATAGTATGTCATGTGTTGTTTTTCATCTAAAGTTGTTATTTACCTACGTTTAAGAACTGCTAAGGACCAGATGATTTTTATATGTCCTAATACATAAAACCATAGAACTCGAAGAGGGTGTACATTCTTTTTCAAATGACTATATTTGATTTTGCATATTGGATACAACCACATCCTGCAAGTTAAAAATTTATCTTTTGAAAATGTTATAAATATTCCAATGTTGACTACTGCAATAGGGCAAATAGGTTTTAGCATATGTAAACGACTATACAAAAGGTGGTAGTCATTTGTTTCAACTGGAATGGTATAAATCTACCTTATAAATAGATCATATAAAACTGAATCCTGGACTTTCAGGGAAGAATTGGCTATTTGAATATGGCTATGCAGAAAGCAGTTCATTATTGAGGAATAAACAATGGACAAAGAGAGAACTTGAGATCACCCACAAATATTCCATATAGTTGCTCCTTGTGAGTAGACAGCAATCTTCTACAAATTTAGAGCTCTGGGTGCTTAGGGAAAGCCAACTTTTGCTCAAACCAAGGCTGACACCTTTCAAAAGGACATATTTCCTTTTCTAATCACTTAGAAATTGCTTAACGGCTTTTCAATTAATCTGAACCTTTGAATCAACAGGTTTTACTGCAGCAGGTGACTCTCCTTAAATCTTTAGCAAACAGTTTTAAACACAAGTTTAAAAACTAAAAAAAAAACCTCTTTGGGAATAAACAGCAAAAGGGTGATTAGAATTTTGATTCTAGAAAGTTACAAATGGTCTAAGATCCAGATTAATTTGAAATAAGGTTTTGGAACTAATTATAAGAATCCTTTCTATAGGAAAATACTTTTGTTTTGAATTCTCCTAAAAAACAAACAAACCAGGATGACTTTAAAAGAAACCGCATAGAAAGTTTTTTAAGCATTAAACGAAAACACTCTAGGCCAGGAGTGTCAAACTGGTGGCCCGTGGGCCGGATACATGATGCCCACCCCAGTTCCACAAAGGCAAAAAAGTCACAGTACGTCATGTGACATGATCGAGTTTGACACCCATACTCTAGGCAGAAGTGAGTTGTAGGTAAGATGCAAGGGAGGAAAAACCAAAAATATAAGTTGAAAGAAGCTGCTAAAGGAGAAAATGAGTAGCTGTATTTTATTATCTTTTATTTATTGGATTTGTTTGCTGCCCATCTTGCTGCAAACATAAAAGCTTTAACACTCAAAAGGATATTTTATGATTGCTTTTATAAAATAATTTTATATAAACTGTATTTACACACATGTAGGGAAATCTGTATACACCAGGTTGCACTGCTTATTGTCCCTCAGTTTATATATTTTAAGTTTTCTCCATTGTCCTTTACATATTTGGAAATCAAAAATTATAGATGTTGACATGTCTTGAGATTTTATAAATTCTTTTTCCATGTTCAGTACACATAATCATACTTTGCTGTTGTTGATCACATCTATTCACTTGAAGTCTAGTTGCTCCTTTACCTTTGTTTTCCTCCTCCAATTATGAAAGAACTATGACACATTATCTGAGGAGCTTCTGGGAAATGAATGTACATCATGGAGTACAAATAGATGCCTTCCAGAATTTCCTCTGAAAACATTTATCTGAAAAACAATACAGGTCATTTTTAAAAGCATCTGAATGACATTTACTTCTTGACAAGAAACTGAAAGCAAGTTTAAAGGAGGTTACAAGTGAGATGTAATTTTAGCTCAATACTACAAACTTTAAAGAACGAACAGTACTTGTTAAAACTGGATAGATTTCATTTGAATGGAACTTACATAATTTAATAGTTTATTAAATTTATATGCTTGTCCATATCACTATCACATGACTGGTGCTTACAACAGAAAAAAAGCAATATTATAAAACATTACAACAGTAAATATAGCATTACAATTAACAGAATTAGGTAAGGTGGGGAACATATAATGGGGTGGACGTGGGATCTTCTATTTAATCCATTAACCATCTCCAGAGTGGCATACTCCCATCTGGGCCCCAGGTGAATCAACAGAGCCACGTTTTAAGGCTCTTTCAAAAGGCTAATAGGGTGGAAGCAGTTTTTGCCTCAAGAGGTCCAGAGAGCGGGAGCCAAGACAGAAAGGCTCTTCTGGACCCTGTCGGCTGGAATTTCTTGGCCAAAAGGGTCCACTGCAAGCCCCTTCTGCCGGCACAGGTGGAGTGAGACAGCTCCTTAGAAATGGGGATTTATACCATTGGAATTATACAGAATAGAACAGCCCTGACTTGAATCTTATGATATTCTTTCTTTTGGCTTATTCGGATCTTCATGACATGTGATAATAGAATAAAGACAGTCCTCATTTAATGATCACTTATTTATTTATTTATTTTTATTTTATTTTTCCAACTTCTATGCCGCCCTTCTCCCCACGGGACTCAGGGCGGCTCACAGCATATTAAAAAACAACACAAAAAACATTTCCCCTATAAAACCAATTAAAAACCAAATATATTTATGGCTGTGTCATTATTAAAATCTTTAAAAAAATTTTCCCTATTTAAAATTCACCCTAGGTCAGTCCCGCTTG